>NC_056737.1:1271548854-1271848854 GCF_019279795.1 Protopterus annectens
AATCATGCACCAGCAGCATTGTAGGACAAACAATACCAGTATCAGATAAAGGACAGAACATAATGCTATTTATGCAAATATACAGAAGTTACATACAGATACACACAGACCAGCCACATGACAGGTGTGTAGGTTTCAACAAATACAGAAGAAATGCAGAGTACCAAAAAATGGCTCATAACTACCATATCTCGGGAAAAGGAATGGTCACAATACATACCATCATCATCTGTCACTATTACACACCATGGGCATTACATCTTACCAGAATACCTCCCTTCACAGCACAGTAACTGTGTCTGAAACATCAACATTAGTAACATGGATGCAGTCTGTGGAAGATGTAACCATAACTTCTGCAGACCGACTAATCCTGTAACAGAGCTTGCAAACAGGACTGAGCATAATATTCGTAAATGGCTTGCTATAACTATCACTTTAACTTGGTTCAGAGAATCATGGTTTTAGTTGAACTTAGTTATGTTATGCAAACTAAGGGGTGTGACTTTAATAAAACATTTCCAAAAATGTTGTTCTGCAGTTTCTAACAGGTATACTCTTATTTGTTCCTTTCTACTTTTAGAAAAGATGACTGGAAGGGTGGGGGGAGGCAGCACTACCCAGTAATGGCACACAATGAGATTACTGCCAAATTAATGATCATTATTACTATAAGAAACCTTTCTAAAAAAAACAGCAAAAAAAAGGGCGTGCAGCTAAGTCACGAAACAAAACAAGGACAGTTGAACAGCACCAAGTTAAGCCAATCTAATGTGTGAGAAAGAAGAAATATAACTGAGTTTAACTGTGTTAATTGTAAAGGTAATTGCTAAAGGCTTGCAAGTAATCTGTTCATAGCTCTGATGATCTAAAAAGTGTCGTTCTTGGTGTGATCCAAGTGACATATATTTAAGGTAATAAACACAAACAAAAACACCACTGTTGACCTTCTAGAAGTCATTTACTTTTGTTTCATGATGAAATTGTATGGAACATTAGTGAGAAAGGCTTCCTGCTGCTATCTAATTTAACCCTTACACACCTACAAGCAGAAGGGAAATTATTAAACAAACAGAATGTCCTGTAGCCTCTAAAATCTGAATTTCAGAGAGTATGGCCAACTATGCTATATCCAGAATTTCAATCTGATATACAAACATGCTTCCTCAAATTGCACCCCATAGTTTCCAAACACCAAAAATCAAATTAGCAGCAGGAGAGTGTACTGCACTGCATCAAATGTGGGCAAACCAACCATATCACAGCCTAACATCAATCCCATGGGACGATCAGCTCTTGATATGTGGATGGCACTAGGACTGAATAAGCAAATATTCAGGACTGTCATCTAGCTACAATCTGTTGTTATCCATTCAAAAATGGAAACCATTTTTGTGGTCTGTGGCTTCCTTTAAGTTTGGAACACAGAACTCCTAATGGCTTGATGAGGCCAAGAATTCCAGGAGCAATGTTATGCATACATAACTGCCTTATCCATCTTAGAGCAGGGGATGGCATGTATCACCATCACTGCTCTGTGAAGAAGTATTTTCTGTGACTGGAGGAAGATATATCTATGATGTGTTTATTTTCTGAGGCCATTTCAGGGTACTCAAGCTGCTTCTGCAAGTATATGGTGATCTGGCTGTAGATCCTCACATTACTTGCAGAGTTATCTGCCTAGCACAATGTGTAGGACACCTTAACAATGGACTACACACAGGTTCCTCTCCCATAGTAGTGGGACGTCCTTGCTAAGGAGAGCTTCTATTCCTGCCACATAAAGCTAGCTCAGGTGCCTGCCCAGATCACAGTCATATATTGATACCCCATCATATTCCTGAATTTTTAATGCCACATCTGCCCTGACACCAGAGGGCATTGCCTGTAATACAGAGTACCCCTTGCAATATGATCTTCAGTTCCACTTCCAAAGATATGGACACCCACCCAGGTTGTGATATTGTGTACCTTGGCACATGCGTAAATGTTGAAAACAACAATCCCCTTTGCCCTTACTCCTGTGTGATGTATGCAGAGGTATCTGAAACACGGCCTTAAATTAACACTGCATACATCATGTTTGATCTGTGTGACACTGCACCATCACTGTGTGCTCATAATGTTGGTATAGAGCTGGACTACATGCTGCTTTTGCTTCAGGTGCAAAGCTGCATGCTGAAACTTTTGGCTCCCTACTGAAATGTCTGCAGTTAAAATGCTGGGTGCCAAAAAAGACGGAAAAAAAAAAAAAGTGAAGAGTTAATATCAAAAATCACTCTTCCTTAAAACTGATTTTTGCATTTGGGGGTGGGGGCAAGCCACCCTGCACCCTACATCCCAATATATGTATATAGATATAATACATATATATATATATATATATATATATATATATATATATATATATATATATATATATATATTTATATATATAGAGAGAGAGAGAGAAAGATAAACTCTGAGATCTCCATACCCCAGAGAAAATAGAATATTCCGAGATCGCCATACTTCAGAGAAAAAGGAATATTGCAAGAAATGTTATCTCAGACTTAATATGTGTAAGTCCATTCTTTTGGTTATTCAGTCTCAGCATTTCGGGACGTACTCTAGCAAGTCCTGATATTTCAGACTGTTACTGTACCTTTTACTGTGTGGGTGCATATATGGTACAGGTGTTGCTCTATGTCCCTCAGCCTCAGTGTGTGATTGGTTGTTGTTGGTATATTAGCTATGACAGGGGTTGGTTTAGTCAGTCATGAGGTTCCTGGGACAGATGGCTGGCCTAGTGCTTCTTAGTAATCATTTCTTGGTAATAATATTATATATCATACTGCATGTTGCAAGTAGCTTGCAAGCTGTGGTAAAGGGATTCTGAAGTGCCCCACCCTCAGGCATAGCTAGGCTTTCATTTAATTGTGTATTTTATGGACATAGTCCTTAAATCTAATTTTGTTTAGTCTGAAGGAAAATATTTCCATTATTCTGCAGGAGTAGATATTGGGGCTGTTTCCTGCTCCAGTATATGCTATGTGGTTTAGACTTTTGGGAAAATAATTTTGTGTTTTGCCCTGTTTATTATAAAAACATTAAAGTACATGCAAGCTTCTTCAATTACATTTTTACCATCTTGTATGTATCAAGTATCATCAAGTATCTTCTTGTATGTATCAAGTATCTTAATTGTTATTCTGAATGAGTAGTGTGCATGGACGCTAAAGCCTGCCATAGACCCCCCCATTTTCCTTTGCAACAGACTTAAAATTAACAGCATCCCTTAATTAACCTGACCTTCCTCCTGATTTACTGCTAGCTACTGCCCATAAAACTCACAGTGGTGTTGCCAGTCACAGTTAAATATAATCGCACTTTTACCAGTACCTTACCTACTGTAGTTCACTTTTGCAGTTCTTTGTTGAGTTCTTTACCTTGTGTAGTGGGATTCAGCCCGCTACATTCGCCTTGCTATAGCTCGAGCTCACTTCACTCCCCACCCTGCTCCCTTATGCCACCTGCCCCACCTAGACCCCAATTTATTCATAACCACAATCACCTGACTTTCCTAACACCTCCCACCAAACTATCGCATCATCCTCCAACCACTCCGCCATCTTTCCTTTCACCACCTGCTCATTAATTTGTTCTGTGGTGCTCTGCCACATCACACTATCCATTCTCCCTAATAACTCCCAAACCAGATAACTTAACGCCACATGTACGACCATCACCTCCTTCAACTCTCACCATGCTTGCACCTTCTATTTTCTTAGCAGTTCTCCTCTCCCTAGGCTACCATCTATCTTCCTTCCACTCCGTTATCACTAACCACAATCACCTAAACTCCCCCACGCTAACCTGTTCAAACACTCACCACCATAATTGCATATACATTTCACCTACCGTCTTCAACCAAACCCCCTTTGATCTCACCAAGCTCACCTACAAGGAAACTAATTATAAAAAACTACCCAGTTTACTCATACACCATATGATCGCCAATTACCTTTGCACACTGACTGCTACTAACCAACTTGCACATAGTGGTGACATCCACCATAAACCAGGCCCCTCCACTACTACACCTATTGCTACAAACCTACATGGACCCAATATCTCTTGCAAGCAAAAACCCTCTGACCTCTTAATACTCAGTATAAACATCTGCAGCATCATGAATTAAAGTGAAGAGCTACATGGCTCTATATCCCTCTATAACCCTGACATTGTACTCATAACCGAGACCAGACTCAAGCCCCACATCAAAGATACCACTATAGCCCCTCCTGGCTGGAAAATCCTTAGATGTGATTGAATAGCTAAAAGAGGTTGGGGCATTGCTTTACTTTACAGGCACAACCTTACTCCCCAATAAATACGTAAAGGTATCCCCAGTTTTGGCTATGCAGAAACCCTGTTTGCAAATATAAAATTAAACCAGCAGAAACAACTCAACATTATAGGTGTCTACTTACCTCCAGGCAACAACATTGCTACTTTAGAGCACATTTTACATTGGACTTCCACCACCCTCCCTCAGGAGAAAATTATCCTGGGGGACTTCAACATTGATTGGGGCTCTGTCATGGGATCCCCCTGAAGTACCACTTAAACCTATTTAACTTCGCACAGCTTATCCAAACCCCCACCAGTATAGACAAATCCACCAAAAAGGAATCCATATTAGATTGGATCCTAACCAACAAGCCTTCATCTACCAATATATCTGATACGTTACCCGACTCCCTCAGTGATCATCTACCCACATTCATACTAAGATAGCACACAAACCCATAAAACCCCCCATCCTACTTTCTATCCATAGTTCTAAAAAGTTCCTAGCAGACTAATTCATCAACACCTTAAAAAAATAAATTGGTCACCTCTTAAAACTCTACCATTAGAGGAAGCGGTGGAGTGCTTTAATACTATCTTCTTAGGTATCCTTAATCGTATGGCCCCACAACATATAATTCATACTAAATCTAACCCAGCCCCCTGGATTTCAAAGGACACAAGATCCCTACTCAAACAATGAGACAAAGCTTGGGCAACATGGCATACCAACAAAACAAGTACAAATAGACAATACTTCCTAGAGCTCAGAAACAAAGCAAAAAAAAAAACAAATATGTAATGACAAAAAAAGTTATTATATCCAGCTACAAAAAAATCACTACAACAATCCACAAAAATTCTGGTCTGCAATCAACAACATTCTCCATCCAGGCAAAATCACCTCCCCAAACCCTAACACCGAGGGTGATAACAATGATATTGCCACCCAGTTTAATGACTATTTCATCTCCTCCACCCAAAAGTTATTCAACAATTCCCCCACTACTACTACTACAAATACCCCCAAAATACAAAACTGTCACTAAGACCAACACCCAATTCTGTCTCAAACCAGTTCCAGCTGACCTAATTAGTAAACACCTGGCCAAATTGAAACCCACCACTCTCGCTGCTGATAAACTCCCTGCTGATTATCTCAAGATTGCCACCTCTGCCATCACCTGTCCTATTTCCATACTCATCAATAGATCCATAGCTGAACACACTATCTCCTCTGTCTGGAAAAGTTTTTATGTCGTCCCCCTACACAAAGGTGGTTGCTCGACAGAACTTAGTAATTAACTCCCCATAGCTATACTATCTCCCCTATCAAAAATCTTAGAAAAATGTGTACATACCCAACTACTGAATCATCTTCTACAATATGACCTGCTAGCAAATTCCCAGCATGGATTTCGGCCAAACCATAGTACCACCTCTGCCCTTATATCCTTTACTGACCACATCAACCAACAAAGAAATCTCAGTAACTTAGTATCTGTTGTCTTCCTAGACCTGCCAAAGGCATTTGACAAGGTATCCAACTACAAATTATCACTATCTCTCATACTCATCTACTCTCCACCTTACTATACACTTTTCCAGTTCTAACTAACCTAAACAAATCTGACCTTCTGAAACTATCTACCTGCTACAATAAAATCTCTAAATTTGCAACCAATGCTAAGATTCATTCTCATCACTGTCTCTCCCTAAGACAGCTAGGTTGGTTAGAACTCCCTAACCTACTAAAATACAATCATCTTCTCCTGACCCATCAACTGCTATACAAACCAAATAAAATACCTGCCCTCTCTGGTCTGCTTACCTTCCATAATACTGCACGTCAACTAAGATCTTCCAATGCCGCCCTACGGACTATTACCAATTGCTTACATAGCTCAGGCCAATCTCTTTATTCCAATGCAGTTGCTAAGGCCTGGAACTCTCTACCCCCTGACATTAGATGTCTAAATAGTAAACATACTTTCAATTCCCTATTAAATGTTCTCCTATTCAAAACTTGGATATGTTCCTGTACAGAACTAGACTAATTTCACCTGTTCCTGACTTTCAACATCCCTAGATCACAGGTGTAGTGTGCAGTTTCACTTAGTAGCTAGTATTGTAAACCAGGTGTTTAGGCTACCTTAATAGTTATGATTTCTAGTTTATGACCCTGTTTGTCTATGGAAACTTCTTTTTGAATTTATGCTCAAGCAATTCTATATTTGTTGTGTAATATCTTGCTTAATTGTTTCTCAATATTCTAACCACTGTATGCTGCATCAACTGTAAAGCTCTGATTTTTACTCTTTTTATATGTTCTATGCCCTTAGTACAAAATAGCTATGTTTATATAATTTTTTTAATTATTTTTATTATTTTTTATAATTCTTTTTTATGTATTTGGAGCTTTTCACCCCGGACCTCCGCTGCAAATTATCACCTTGTGTCCAGTCGGACTAACCCGGTAAACAAACGGAAAATAAAATAAAAATAAATAAATGAATCTTGTCTGCCACCAATGAAGAAGCTCAGGAGTTTTTAGAGTATTTAACATCAGCTACTATTTTTTTTTTACATTTTCCATACTGTTCAGATTTGAAACAGATTGATTATTTGGATGTCATGATTTACAAGAGTATTTTCAATAATAATTTGCATTTTGAAAGTTGCCATCTCTATAAACCAAAGTGCATCATAGTGAATGGTCAGTTTATTTCACTGTCCAGCTTGATTTCATATGATCAAGTGTTTTTTTTCTTATTAGAAAGTATAAAGTTGTAAACATGTTTCTTGGATTAAAGTACGTGGCTGATATGATATGCACTATTTTTAGTTGTTATCTTATTTCACAGACACAGTTAACCAGCTTAGAAATAAAGGACAATTCGTATCATCTATCTTCATCGACATGTCAAAAGCTTTTGACACTGTTTCACATCGACAACTTCTCAACAAACTTGCTTCTCTAAACCTTTCCCAAAAAGCCATCCTATGGTTCCACAGTGACTTGTTTGAATGACATGAAGCAGTCAAGTGGCAAAAATAAATCTCATCTCTACTACCAGTATAAATATGTGTACCACAAGGTTCAATTCTTGGACCACTACTCTACCATTTTTACTAACAACCTCAGTTCAGCAACACAAAAAGCATTTACTGTACAATATGCCGATGATTCATTTGTGATCTGTACATCCTCCTCTTTTCCTAAACTCTATAAATAACTCAAAAAAAGCATTTACAGACATAGAACAATATCTCTCAATCATCTCATACTTAACCCAGATAAATTTTAAAAATATAAGAAAAATCGACCTTAATAAACTAGAGACCTGCTACAACAAAATAGCCAGGTTCGCCTCTAACCACACAAACAGATCTCACCAACGCCTAGCTCTCCACCAACTTAACTGGATTGAACTTATAAATTTGTTAACCCTCAATCAGCTAACAAGTGCTCATACCATCATACATCAACCAGATAATTGTCCTGCCCCAAAACAGTTAGTACAACCCCACTCTAACACTAGACACCCCTGTTCATCCAACAAGTTATTACTTGAGGTCACCAGATCAAATAATAGTCATAGGGATGCTCTGTTCTACAAACAAATATCTACAGTCTGGAACTCTATTCCCCAGCAAATAGTTCTCACGATCATCAAAAAACATATGGAAGAAACAACTGATAAAACAAAACAAACTGGAGCCAGAGTAAAGTTGAACTCTTTTGTCCCGTTTATTACAGATCTTCCTCAGAACTAGCAATTACATACAGCCACTGCTTTTTATAACACTAATTGATCATGACATCATTAATTTATTACTCAGTCTTTTATAGTAAAACTAACCATACATAGAAAATATATATACATATATAAACACATACTTTAACTGTCATCAACTAATTACATAAATAATACATAATTCCCAAACTCATAACTTTAAACATATATTAAAAATAAACATAATACTAACGTGTGTGTTTTTCTAAATCAATTATTCACATAATTTAAATTACTTTTTACAGAAATCTTGTCATTTATGCCTGGAATAACATCAGCTCTCAGCCATTTCAGCTCTATATTTTCTAAAAAATAATTAAAAGACCCTACAAATTTGTCCTTACTGACTTTCTCAACTACAAAAAAAGTATATTTCTTGAAATTTGTGCACTTCAATGAGTGCTTGGCTAAGGCATTACTTAAATCCTTCTTTTTAATGGCTAAAACATGTTCCCTAACACTATGATTTAAATTTCTAATAGTTTTACCTATATAGAAATTCTCACAGCTGGAGCAAACTGCAAGATATACAAGCCCTTCACTTTAACAGTTAAATCTCCCCTTTGCTGTTAACATGTAATTTAAGTGTTTAAAGTGATAACTGTGTACCCCCATCATGAACCTACATTGTGTACAATTAGTACATGAAAATGTACCAAAGCAAGAAAAAAAGTATAATTTTTCTTGTCAATTTTGGGTCTACTCTCCAACAATTCTTTCAGATTTTTAGTTTTTTTGCTTATAGATGTTGGCTAGGCCCCTACTATTTTACTAAGTTCTTCATTACCCCAAATAATTTTCCAGTTTTCACTGACAATTTCCTTAATCAAGGGGCCATCTATACTCATGGGTGCAGGAAAGGCATATTTTAACAATTCACTACTGGCTTCATTATGTTGATGTGTAACATTAGTATGAAAACCAACTTTTAAAATAGATGGAAACTTAATATCTCTATTAGTTGTAATATAAGCAACAACTTCATCCAAATCCTTACATGTATATCCTCTATCAATAAATAATTGCTTGAGAAAATTGACTTCACTGACAAAATTGTCCTCCTCACTGATAATCCTACTGAGTCTTATGACTTGTCCCTTGAAGACATTAAACTTCATATACTTTGGGTGAAAGCTTTTGAAATGTAAATAATTATTAGTAAATGTTTTTTTTTATGATAGATATTACTACTAAATACTTTTTTGTTAATATCCAAACTAATTTTAATGTCAAGAAAGTTAACATCCATACCAACACTACCTATAATGAATTTGAACCAAGTCACTGTCTCATTAAGTTTGCTGAAGAATTCAGCCAACTGTTCACTATTTCCTGCCCAAATGAAAAACAAATCATCAATATATTGTTTATAATAATGAAAATACTTAAGTAATTCTAGCTTAGTAAGGAATTCTAGTTCCTTCCAACACGTGACCAGGTTAGCAAACACTGGTGCAACATGTGCACCCATCGCTACCCCACTGGTCTGTTGGTAAACTCCTTCTCCAAACTAATTCCATAAGCTGACATATCACAAAAATATCCTGTTTAAGACAATTCCTATGTTTATTAAGGTAAAGCCTCATGAATTTTAAACCTCTAACCACACAAACAGATCCCACTGTTGCCTACCTCTCCACCAACTTAACTGGATTGAACTTGCAAATTTATTAACCCTCAACCAGCTAACAACCACTCATACCATCATACATCAACCAGATAATAGTCCTGCCCCAAAACAATTAGTATAACCCCACTCAAACACTAGACCCCCCCCGTTCATTCAACAAATTATTACTTGAGGTCACCAGATCAAATAATAGTCATAGGAATGCGCTGTTCTCCAAACAAATATCTACAGTCTGGAACTCTATTCCCCAGCAAATAGTTCTCACAACTATTGCAACCATTTTCAAAAAACTACTCAAAGAACATTTTACAAATAATGGATTTGTTCCTGCTCTTCCTAAGGTTGACCAGATTCTACTATCTGCCCTCACTCTTTGATTTCTAATCCTACAGCTCCCCTCTTAAAACCCCACCACTTTCTTTTCATTTGACAACTCTCTTAATTATTTCACAACATTCTTCAAGCTCTCACAACTAATCAAACTTCTATTCAATTTCTACCTCTGTATCACAAAGCCACATATTGTTACCATAATATCCATTACTAGATCACTCTCATAGGATCATAGGATCAAAAGATCATAGGAGGTTACTAGGCTAATGGCCTTGGGGCCCTTACAAGCCTAGCTAGCAGTTTATCCCCCCAAAAAAAAAATCACAGTCAGCACCTGCCAACACTGTCAATGAGGGACACAGGTGGATACCCTGGGACAAGTTTGTGGTTTTCCATCCACTCATTAAGGTTGTGCTTGAAGAGCATCAGTGAGGTACCCTGTTTGACATGTATGGGGAGTCTATTCCATAGATGGGATAGCCTCTGGGAGACAAACATGTCTCTCCAGCAGGTTTTATTGATGTCACATATTACATTTAGGCCTTTCAAGTGGGCAATGCATGAGGAGTTAGACTTATGGATATGGAGCATCTCTAGTAGGGCAAGCTCCAATATTGCCTTGTAGGCAAGACATAGATCACCTCTGAGCAATTTCTATGATACCGAGAAGAGTGATAGTGATTTGAGCCTGTCCATATAGGACAGGTGTTGGAGGCCATGGATTCTCTTTGTGAGGTTTTTCTGTGGCCTTTCCAGTTGGTGCAGGTGTTGGAAAGATACATACCAAATGGCGCATAATACTCAATTATTGGCATAATGAGGGAGGAGTACAGAGAGGTACTAACCTCCTTTTTTCTGGATGCAATCCCTTTACTTATGAGATAAACCAAATAAAAGGCTTTTCTGACCACTTCCACTACATGATAGTCAAATGTGAGATTGTTGTCAACCTGAGAATCCAGGTCTCTTACCACAGGTTGTGTGCTTAAGGGATTGCTGTTGATGTGGTAATCAGTAGGGGCCAAGTTTTTGCTGAATGGTATAATAATAAATTTTTTGTATTTAACTTAAGGCCATGACTTTGGCACCAGTCATTTGTTGCTGTGGGACCTTCTTAGTATGTTAACATCATTTGGGGAGTCAATGACAGCACCCAACTTACAGCCATCCACAAAGTTGGTCAGCCACAGGACTTTTGTCTTTGCCTGGACCTCTGAGAAGTAGATGCCAAACAGTAGGGGTCCCAGTACAGATCCCTGGGGAGCACCACTAGTGACAGGTCTGCTGTTGGAGGTGGAGGTGCCTGTTTTGACTTTGTGGTCCGATTGATGAACCAGTTGGCCACCCATCTGATGAGATAGGGATCTATGCCAAGTTGTGTTATCTACATATATCTAATTTCCACTAGGGCCATCTGACCCCCATTAACACTTTTTTAATCTCCAATGTTGTCCTGAAGCATTTAAATAATTGTATTAATTGTAATTATGTTTACTTTATAATGGCTGTTGCATACAACTACACTAAAATACATGTTAACCTTATGTGTTATTTAGAAATATTATATTCTTGGAGCTTAACTCCCCAGGCATCCATTGAAAATGGGCTACTAGCCCAGTTGGATACTCCTGGTAATCAACTATAAAATAAACAAATACAATAAATAATGCTGTTAAGATGGGTAAAGATATAAACAATTTTCCTTAATCCTAGGCATTAAAGATTTCAAAGTTATGCCCAGGAAATATACTGATAGAGGGACCTCTTTAGTAATGCCCTGTATGACAGACAGTATCCAGATAAGGTCTATTATTAAAAAAAATGGAATACAACATTTAATTTGGACACAAAATGATGAACTGGCATAGAAGCCCCTGTGGTTCATAGTAGAAATACTAATATAAAGAACAAGAGAGAGAACAGCATACGTTATTCCTTTTTTGGGGAATTGTAAATGTATGTCAAAATGTGGTTGTTGTAAATGATGTTCATATATTAGAGGTGATCTCTATGTGACAGTAAACTCATACAATCGATCTGTCCCCTGTCTGGCAGATAAGATTGCCATTCTTCGGGTATAGTCTTCTTGGCTAGTTGTCTCACCTGTGAAGCCTTTTATGTGTTCAAAACATAAAATACGTCATTGCAAATCTATTTAGGAACATGAGTATGACATTGAGAAAAAGGATTTGAAGAAAGCATTATTTAGGCACACACGTTTATGTAAGAACTTCAAGAAGTTTATATTTTTCGTCCTGGAGAAGGTACAGACTAATAACAGGGCAGGACCCTGGGAGGTTGCATTAAAATACAGAGAATTGATTTGTTAACTGTGGTTGGATGCTACCAACCCCCCAGGTTTGAAGAATAGAGTTTCTATCAACAATATTTTGAAAATGAGAGCAGCAAATTATAAGGCCCTCATTGAAATATGTATTGTGGTATGTTTTACTCTTGTAGAAATGTAATTATAGGTATTTTATTAGATGTTTTAAAATTTCTTCTACCTATTACTTTGTTAGCATTAAGTTATTGGATGCAGTAATTGTACTAGCAGGAGGTTGTCGTACGTTTTTAAATTTTGAATGCTCTAATAGTGAGACTTTAATCACATGACCTGTTCTTGGAGTGTTTTTAACAGCTCATTATTTTCTGTAGGTTTGTGAAGAAGTCTGTCTGCTTGTTCTACATTCAAATGTCTGCCTCCCCTCCACAAAACCACACTGACCCATATCTCTAAATGTTGGCATCACCTTTGCCATTCTTTTAGGCACTATAGATATAAACACTTTATAATGATGGTTTAAAATTGAAACTGGTTTATATGAAGCTGGATCAGATGGGTCTTTACTATCTTTAGGTATTACAGCCACCACAGCTTTTTTTTCAGGATGTTAGTGCCTCCCCTCTTTATAAAATACCGTCAACAAAATATTCCAGATCTTTATCGCTTACTTCCCTCCCAGCTTCCAAACTTCCACTGGAATACCATCTATTGCTGGAGACTTTACTGTACATTGGTTATACATCACCATTTTTATCTCTTCTATCTTAACCATTAGTTGTTGCCACCTGATCTTCTTCTAACAATGGTATATTTAAGCCTTCCATAAATATTTCCATTTGTTCTTTTTCTTTTATTTCCCTGCTTGTCTGCTTTATACAGTTTTTCATAAAATTTCCTAAATATCGCTAATACCTCTATGGGATTACTGTTTATTTTTCTTGTTATCACCTCCCTAAGTTTGACAACAATGCTTTCTACTTTCTGTTGCCTAAGCCATTGTGCCAAAGGTTTTTTTGCTCTGGAGTTATTATCAAAATAATTTCTTAACAGAAATTGTTTTAAATGCGTGCACATTATCCAGGTACTCCCTTATTTGATCTTTAGTACTGTTCATCTGCAACTATTCTCGAACTGTGAGATTCTCCTTATTTTGTAATACTTTAACCTTTGTCAGCCAATCTACATAAATTTTGTTTTTAAATGGATCCTTTTTGTTTCATATCTACCCTATTTTTATACTCCACTTTCATTTTATCTTGCCCTCTAGCTATAACTTCCTCAGTACTTCTATTTTCCCTAATATCTCCCAGATAATTTCCACTACCCATTCCATAAATGGCTCTCTTTTTAACACCAGCACCAATGTCTCATCTTTACTCCATTATCCTGCATTTCTATCTGATTAATTATTGGTGAAATAGTTATTGGATGAATATCAAACTTCTCAATTAAATGGCCATGTTCCATTGAAATATAATTTCTGTCAAGTCTAGACCACTTATTGTACCATGGGGAATAATTTATAAATTCTCTGCAAGGTCCTATTACTGAATTCACACATTCCATACAAAATATTTCCATAAACTTATTCAGAAATCTACCCTCTTTTATTATAGTTCCCCTTCTAGGCTCCTCAGGTATATCCTTATTCTTGCAAATCAAATTTCAGTTCCCACATATATTAATTTTATGAAGGCACATATAAGTAATTACTTGATTTGGCGGCCTGAATGCTGAAGTTGCTCTGCTTCCCTCTGTCATATTTCCCCCCCACTGAAATTTAATGTTCATAGTTCAAAATTCTTGCAACCATTTTTTTCTGAGCTACTGTGTTAGGTGATTTGCATCGTATGAACATTTATGACTACCATGCTATACAAGTTTTCTACTTAAGCAATGAACAAAGCTGAGAATGTGGTTTATTAGCATTTACCATGTCCACAGTTTATTGTATTTTTATGCAGACTTAAAGTCTCACTTCTCTGTAGAAGACATCTGTGTTATTGTGTACTTTGGGTCACTATGAATCAGAACATTCTTCCTCTGCATTGCAGACTATGCACATTTCTACTATTTTCTTTGTAAGTTTCAAATAACAACTTGTTTGGTAAAGAATACAAGACATTCCCAAAATATCAAGTCTGAAAGAGGTACTTAGAAAAGCAGTAAAATGGACAATATCTGATAATAACAGTTCAAATTTTAACCTTCCCTGTCCAACAGCAAATGCCATGTCTCAATAAACACCTCCTCCTCCTTTTAATATACACACAGAATCTCAGTCAGAAGACATTCTTCAAGCCTTCCCCCTTTCAAACAAATCTCAGTAAAATCTATTAAGTAGCTTCTTCAAGCATTACAAAATGTATCACAGCACTAAAACATATGCTATCCATGAGTCCTATTGAAAGTTATCTGCTGAAAATATAACTGAACCTCTTACTCATAGCTTCAATCAGTTTCTTACATCTGGAATTCTGTCTTACAATTTAAAACATACCCATATTATTCTTCTACCAAAAACACCATCACCTATTGGCTGTGAAAACTATTTTACTAATTGCCATACTCTGTCTTATAAAAGAAAATCTTGGAACAATTCTCAATAATCGAGTCATGGAACATGTCAACAAGTATGGACTCCCAATATATCCAAAACATGGCTTTAGGTAAGGGTATAACACCATTATTGTTATATATACATATATACAGCCACACACCAAATCTGCAACACTTTAGATGAGGGCAGCATGGGTGTTGGCATTTTCATAGACCCAAAAATTATTTACTTATAGCAATAATTTACTATTACAAAAATGCAAAAAAAAAATACTTTTGGGTGCCTTATTCTCAAGAGATTGTCCAGCTACTTTGTTAACTGCATTCCATTCTAAACATAGATAACTTCTCTTACACTAGAACCTTCTGTTCAATAGTCACAAAAGGGTTAGCAATTAAGCCAAAACTTTCTCCATCTGATAAATAAAATCAGTAGCAGTATATTTTCAAACTTTGTTGTACTTGATGCAAATGGAAATCTTCTCCATCACTTGTCTCCCATTCTTAACATCCTTAAATGTCACTGACGTTAAAGTGCAAAGTGACTTTTACTCCATCTGTAACTACTTCATCAAAAACAAGCTTAAATTAACTTCCCACAAGTCTGCTGTAATAATTTTTTCCAACCTCCCCCATAATGTAAAATAATGTCCCTCCTGCTAACGTTTATACTTCTAAGAATATGAGTCCCCAGCAGGGCACCTATTGTCATCAGAGACTCCTTCCTGATGCTTTAATAAGCTTCATATTGTACACAAAGTACATAGTCAACAAAGTGCTTAAGCAACTAAAGCTTGCTGCTCAGTTAACTCATCCCCGGTGTTAGAGCAGCTTTAGCCAAAGAATGCTTGTTCCCAGACTAAAACATGATCTCCTGCTAATTGCCTTGAATTCATCTAAGAACACTAACATCCTTCATACCACTTTGAAGAAAATCTAATAGCAAACATCACTGCATTACCTTAACCAACTGGCTCCCTGTACTGCATGAGCTACCTTCCTGCTGTCATGTCTTACTTACAAATTATTCAGTTGCAGGTATTGACCTTCACTGTCTAATGAATTGCACAAAAAAATTCAGTTCATTCATACAGTCTTAGAGGTTCTTCAACCAAATTTATGACACTTTGCTGGCCATCATGCAGCAAGCCCACTGTGGAAAAATCCTTCTGTCAAGTCAGTCCAGTAAACCCGATCAAGCTTCTGAAGAAAATCAGAGAGGAGTCATATTGTAAGCTAGTGAAGTAACTGAAATGCATTAATAGTTATAAATGTTATAGAGGTATAGGTGAATACCATCTTGTCTGTCATCTATATTCATTAATCCTATTAATACATTTAATTTGCACTATTTTGCACAGCCTTAATACCTTACTAAAAGTTCTCTCACTTTTACTGTTATTCTCCTTATCTCTAGTTCTGTCCTTATTTATCTGTTTCTCTTTCTAACTAATCCCCTCAGTTACTATCCTTACATCTTCTGCTCCCTATATGCCCTTATCAGTCTAATCATGTTTCCATGAATATCACCTTTGCTTATTTCCTACAGTCCTTCCTCATGTTTTTTTTTTTCGACTCCTATAGCCTACAGCCATTCCTCCATCCTTTCCTTGTAAACCTAGAAATGTAGTATAAGATATATTTTCATTATTCTGTGAAGAGAATTCTAATTAAATACTGATATGTTTACTGTAGTACACAGTGTATATGCTTTATAGATAACAGTAATTATGCTACTAATGTAGGCCAAGTCATCACCTCGCCTTGTAGATATTTGTATAGTCACTAATAGTGTCATCCATGTATACATTTTTTCAGTGCTTGTTCTGTACATATGTTAATTTTGAATTGTACAGTCTTTGTAATTTATTTATTTATTTATTTATTTATTTTTATGGCTGTTGCATGATTCTTATATTGACTTTCTAAGGCCTGTGTCATGCCTGAAAAAGGTCCTTGGACCAGTCTACTTACAGTTATCAAATTTAAATAAATACATAAAATAAAATACTTTTAAGTTCAAACATTTGCCTTCCATGTTATGTCTACTAGTTTCAGCAGTTATGTGTTTGGGCTGATGTCTGCAAGTATATTATCATTTTATGGTCAAAATCTACTAAAGGATAATATGCAGTGCTGTTTTACACTGTAATCCTTACCCTTTTTGTTCACTGGTTTTCTGTTTGAAATTCAGAAATGCTGGAGTCTAGTCCTTTTTCAGAATATATTTAAAACATTTCAGGTGAAATGCAGTGTATTCACGAATATGCAATAATTCAGCTTGTATTCCAGCAATAAAAGAGCTGTACTTTTATTTGTGTATAAAGGTGTCTTTTAATCAAGATTAAAGCATTTCTTTGTTATTTTCCCTGGATATCTCTGATGTCAGTGCACATATGCGCAATAAATATTTTCCAATATACAGTATTTATTTATTTATTTATGTATTTTAAATTTCTTTTGTTGAATTCATGCAAGACAGAGGACATAATCTGAAGTACCTTTTTGACCTATCCTTTAGATACAATTTTTTAATCCTTGGTAAAAAAAATAAATCATCACCTGCAAACGTTAGTCCCAGTTTTGTTTTCTGTTGTGAAAGCCAATGTATTTTTATTTCACCTGGTATATCACCTTGTTTCCACACCAGTTACTTTACTGAATTAGAGATGAAATGCAGTAAGTTACACAATACATGACAGCAGTATATCTTCATAAAATCGCTAAACTCTGTCTTCTTTCCTTAGGCTAAGATTCCTGTAAGACGGGTATGGTCAGTTAAGAACTTTGGTTGTCTCTCTTGCAGTGTATCTCACTGCTTCTTTACTGGAAACTAGATTACAAGATGCATTGGCTTGACATTGACAGATTCTAACTGTTATAAAAGCCTCTGCTATATGAAGCCTTGCTTATCCATCCAGTTTCACATCATGGTTATACAAGGTTGTATGGTAATTTTACTTTATCTGATGATTTATAATGGAAAACATGTTTATGTCATCTAATAGCTTTTTGCCATGTATTTGAAGTGCTTAGATCTACAGTTTTCAGAAGCTTTAATTGGGCTTAACATCAAATACTATATTAAATAATAATGTGTCTTCTTTACAGAATAATGCAGCATGTATTTAACAGGCTCCCATGCGCTATAGTTTATAAAAAGTCTCCATTCAAATGTAAATTATCACTTCCTCCAAGGGGAAGTAATTTTAGTCAAAAAATAACAAGAATACAAACATCAAGTCACGTTCTGTTCATGCAAGAGCGATGCAATCACTTCTAGTAATCTTTTATATCTAGTTTTAGACATGTAGCAACATTTGATTAAAAAGATGCTTTAATGGTATTTCACAGTTTGCTGTTTATTTTTTTAATCAAAAAAAAATATTTTCTGATTTAAGTAGGCCAAATTTTTATGAGAACCATAAATATATATTTGACCAGATAATGCAGCTAGATTCCCTTTTCAATATTTTAAGTTGTAGAAACACCATTTTTTGCACTGACTGTATTACAAAAGGTATATAGAGTTTTTCAGAGCACGTATCTATTCATAGACGTCTTCATGCCTAGTACCAAGGACAGCAGATTACATTTTACAGTGAAAAAATCTTTATACTAGCCACATAATGCCAGAAATAACAGAACACATTTTATTCATACATATGTACTTTCACACATCACTAATTACAGCACTGCATTTTATATGAGTCTTAGAAATTACACTAAAAACAACTGAGTGATTAGTCTTAATGTGAGACTGACTCATTATAACATATAGACAGTTTCTAAGTAAAATTTATAAAATATGATGTAAAAATTGTTTCTATGTTGATTATACACACTGTTCTTACAAGGATTATACTTTAAGGATCTCCCAAGCATTGACTCAGTTATCATATACATGGCTTGTTAAAGATGATGAAATCTTCAGTACAGGTGCAAAGTTGACAAAGGAACACCACTTAAATATCTTTAAATGCATCCAGGGAAGTATCCACCACAGCTCCCCAATCATGTTCCATGTGGAGGACCTAGAATATAGGGCAACAAAACTTCCTTTATATAAAAAGGGGCCAAACAATGTAGGGCTTGGAATAAAGTGATTGCACTCTTAAAACCATATCTAGATGCCGCCCTAGTCAGATAAAACACTGCAACTAATGATTAATAAGGCTGGAATGAGATGTACAAGTCAATATCTTGACCACAGTGGTTTGAATCCAGTACCTGCTGCAGTAGTCATTAGACAGAGAAACAAGTATCTAGTTTTGAAGAAAGCATGATCCGGGACATGATCCGGGACATGTTTATCAGACAGAAATAAGATGGCCTGAAAACAGCCATCACTTTTTATTCCTTAATTGAAATTCTGTTGTCCAACATCACTTTGGATGTCCTGCTCTTCTCCAAAACACAAACCTGTTCCTACCATGCAAAATTAGCAAGGACGTGTGTACGGGGCCTGTAATAGAAAGTGATGTGCGTGAGCTTTGCTGTTCTCTTAACGCATATCAGTCTGAGTCTAATAATAGTTATCCACTTTCATGTGAATGCAATCAGCCCTTGACTATAATGAGATTAGAAAATTGCTGTTGGGTATAGGAGAGATAAAGCCGAATAGCTGACAATAAACTTTAATATCATGGTGCTACTAAATACTTCTCCCTTGAATGATTTTTTTTTATTGGTAATATGCACCACAAACAAAATAAACATGATAGAGACCTGAGGTACCTTGTCTATCACTGGGTGAGTTCAAGATGAGTGAACATAAGAACCAGTTCAATGAGAGCACCTTAAGAGGTGGGAGGTGAACCACTCTAGTACTTAGAGAAAAGGGACCAAAGTTATTATGTTGGGAATGTTGCATAGTGTGACATTTCTCTCCAAACAGAAGACCACATGTGACCAAAATAAATGACAATAGTGGTGTAAACAATCACTTCATGTGCACTTAGTGGGATAGTGTTGATGACAGTGACATAAAGAAGTTATTGTAAACAGAGAAAATGTTCTTTAAATGTAGTAAGTGCTTTGGTAAGTGTTGCTTTAAGGTCAGATAGATGCCAGGCGGTATTTGTAAGAGCTGTCCTCTTTAAAAATCATGTGCAAATGCTTTAATCTTTCATTTCCTTTTGTTGTATATATGCTCTTATAATGTATTGTGGGCTTTCTGATGCCAACATTTGCCATAATAATATTTGCTACTTCACCGGAACTAGATTTACTAAATTAAAGAAAACTGCTTGTACTTTCCATATGCTGAACTGCTATTCTATTACTACCTAAATCTGTGTCATCTGGCCACATTTTCTGATGATGCAATAGTGGATAGGCATGTTTTCTATAAAGGTTTCAGTACAAATTGGTGCAGAATGTAGCGCAATTAGTCACTCAGACAACAAATCATTAAATAGGTTCATAGGTTCATAGGAGATTAGTAGGCTATTGTCTCGAGACCCTTTACAAGTCTAGCCAATATAAGTCGATTTACCTGGTGTGTGTGTGTATATATATATATATATATATATATATATATATATATATATATATATATATATATATATGTTCATAAGGGCAGGAGGATGGCATGGGATTGTGCCTATGTCTTGCTTATTTTTACAGATTGTACTGATTGCCCCTATCTATAATGGACCTAGGCACTACACTGGGTGTGAATTTATGATTCCCCATCCATTGAGCCAGATTGGCTTTGAAGAGGGCCAGCTTTATGTGAATAAAAAGCCTATTCCAAAAAAGTGTCAGTCTCTGGGCCACATATCTGTATCTCCAATATGCTTTGTTTTACACATTGACCACTCTCTGGGCCACATATCTGTATCTCCAGTATGCTTTGTTTTACACATTGTCCAGGTTCAGATCCCTGGAATGGGTGACCCTTGTGCTGTTTGTCTTGTAGAAATGCAGTACCTCCATTAGGGCTGGATTTGTGAGTGTCTTGTAGGTCACACATAGGCCATCACTTAAATGACACAGTAAAGGGAAAGGGCTTTCATTCTGGTCAAGTACAATCCAAATGGGGTGTTGTACTTAATGATTTCGCTAATGAGGGCTGTGTACCATGGGACTATAATCTCCTTAGAGCTGAATGCCATTCCTTTACTTATAAATTGATCCATGTAGAATCAATTCCTTACCACTGTGGATACATGGAAGTCAAAGTTCAGGCTACTATTAACCTGGATACCCAGCTCCCTTACCTCTCAGTCTATTCTTAAAGGTGTGCTGTTAATGTTGCAGTTAGCAGGGGTATTTTTCCCACAGGCATTATAATCCATTTCTTTGTGTTTAGTTTCAGACCGTGGTTCTGACATCAATCATTTGTCTGCATTATACCTTTTCTGAAGGATATCTATATCATTGGGGGATTCAATAATCACTCGAGCTTGCAGTCATTTGCAAACTTTGTCATCCAGACGGCTTCCACATTGGCTTTAACATCTGCAAAGTAAATTCTAAACAGGAGTGATCCCAGCAACAAACCCTGGGGCACACCACTAATAACTGACATCTTGCTGGAACTAGAATCACCCGCTTTGACCACGTGTCTTGTCCTTGAGCCAACTGACTATCCATCTGCTAATGTAGGGATTTATGCCCAGTTCTTTGTGTTTATTTATAATAGCTGAGTGAAATAAAACAAAAAAAGAAAAAGAAAAAGAAAAAACACTGACCAGAAAAGTCACAGCACACAAAATTTAATAGTGTGAGCACTTTTGCTCCAGTAAAGCAGGGGCTTCCTCAGAAACAATGTAGCAAATTCCAACATTTCTCAAAAAGACTTACAGGGGCCAAACATTACAAAAATTAAACACATATAAATTGTTATTGTGAAATTAAGAAATGATGCTAAGAAAACATTTAAAAACAAAGCCCAATAAAAAAACAAAATTATTATGTATAGCACACTCATGTTTAAAGTATAACATTTAAAATGCTAAAGTGTAATCAACCCAGAGCACAAACTTGTATAGAACCCTCCCTAAAACCAAACTGCCAAAAGATACATCAACCCTGGTTGACATAAAGCTTGATGCTATGTGAAAACTTATTTAAATTGAATAAAATGCCAGGAATCTTGTAAAACACTAGCTGCCTTAATTATTAAAATGGGTTTTATGGAAACAAAGTCATTCAATCAGAGGAATGTCCCTACATTCAAAATCAGCTGCCAAAATAGTTCACATTGTTCTAGATGCAATTCCCAATCCTCACCTCTAGTCAGCACTATAACATTCTTAAGCACAGAAAACCCACATTTTTTAAAAGTCTGTGCATTTAATAAAATGCTTGTGCAAGGTGTTGATGTTGTGTGCCTTTTTGATGGCATAAATATGTTGGTAAATCATTTTTCTCAATGGACCGATGGTTTTGCCAACATAGAACGCAGGGGATGAGGAGCAAAAAGCTATGTGCACAACCCCTTTCATTTCACAGTTAAAGTTCCTTCTGTTAGCAGTTTGGAGTAACCTGCCACCATATAGTGTGTGCCCTGTAAAATTAATCTATGCTGTCTGCAAGTCCCACAGCATTTCAAGCCAGCATTCCTGACCACATGTTCACCATCCCTCTTATTTTCTAAAAGGAGTTTAAGGATTTTACTATTTTTGTAAACAAATCTGGGTTGCATCCCAACCTGACCAAGCATCCCAAAAGTTCTAAGACTGTATTCTAATGGTTATTAATAGTTTGTTTCAAAGTGGAGAAATCTCTACAAAATTCCACTACAAATGCTTGAGTCGAATTCTTGTGCTTGACCAAATGCTCTTTGTTCTCTGATACATGTGAATGATTTACAAGTGCTCCATACTTTGTGTTTCTGTGTTCACAGATGCATTGGTAGATATTGTCCACAAATGTAGATGGATAATCAGTGAAAAGATTAATCGTAAAAGCCGCCTCCTCCTGGAATATCTGGTCATCAGTCATCAGTCACTAGCATTGAGCAACATTTTAACTTCTCCAAGGATGATGCCACAACATGAACAAAATATGACTGACTTTAATAATTGGCTTAGTTTCTGGTGTCATTCTAAGGGGTTGCAATATTTGTCAGCATGGAAGGAGATGATCAAAAGACCATGCAGCTTTGCTGGGGATGGTCTGCAACTCTTCCATCTAGGCTTTTGAATATTAGCTAAAACATTGTCTTGCCCCATAGTGCCTTTTTTAGGCAATGGCAAACTGAAAGTACTTCAGACGTAGCAAATCAAACTCAAGAAAATCTAAAGGTGTTACTGCTCAATGCTAGGAGTGTAAACAAAAAAACTCCACTCCCTGGATGCTCTCTTTACCCTAGAGAATGCTGATGTCTGTGTGGTCTTTGAGACATGGTTTAAAGCCGCGGAGAGCACACCAACAGTACAAGGTTATAATGCCTTCCACATATTTAGACCGGCTACTTCACAGGCAGGGACTTAAGGTGGAGGTGTCTCTATTTACTTCAAAAAAATATGGTCAAACAGGACAATGCACTTGAGTTGCTCCATGTTCAAATCACCATAGGTAAAATCCAATACCACTTCCTTGCAAGCTATAGGTCCCCTCTATGACCCACAAAACCCATACCATGTATTTAAACTTATTAGAAACACAAATTATCCAACCCAATACCATATTCATGGGTGACTTTAATTACCCCACTATTAACTGGGAATATTCAGGAATTATTCTAAGGTTGAACACCTGCTGTTAAGTGAGAAACTGGCAAAATATTAAGCCCCCATAAACCCTGAGAACACTTCTGCCTATGCAGAACTGTTCACAGAAGCCCTGTACAAGCATGTTAATAGCTGCATAGAGGCAGCTGTACCTACCAGGAAGAAGTACAGAAATAACTCAAAAAAGAAGCCTCCCTGGTAGAATCACAAAATTAATTGGATGTATAACAGGAGGAAGAAAATCATGGCAAAGATATGGAGGTGCAGTATCCAGAAGGATAAAAGCACTCTAATCAAACTAAACAAACAACTCAGAGGACAAACAAAGTCTGCCAAGCCAAATTTGAGGTACGTTTGACCTCCCAGGCCAAGGACAACCACAAACCCTTCTTTAGCTATGTCTGCAACCTCAAAGGCAATACACAATTATGTGCAGAACTCATTGTAAATGGAGCAACCTATACTGAGCCAGAAGATATAGCAAACCTCCTGGCTGATAAATTCCACTCCAACTTTACTCCTCTCTCCCCCTCAACCTTCCCTCAGGAAATATCATCAAATATAACTTCCCCCTGCTATCACTAGAGTACAGGTCCTTAATGCTCTCTCTAAGACCAGGAAGACTGCATCAGTGGGCTCAGACAATATTCCAGGATGCCTACTAAATAGGATGAAATATGACCTATCAGGGTCTCTGGAATTACTATTTAACTGTAACCTCCATACAGGCTTCATGCCTTATGAATGGAGAAAGGCAACAGTCATTAAATTGTTGAGCTAAGGCTTTAACTTTGTGCCCTCTAAAAGGGCGGACTTTTCTAAGACTGTAATTATTCTAAAACAGTACGTTCGTAAATTAAATTTGAATTATATATTAAAACAGGTGAAAGGTGACTACAATGGCTTTTATAAACCTTCTAGATGGAGGGATAGATTCCTGTCCCAGATACTTCCCATACTCTGGAACAGACTACCTATCTATGTCAAGCAGAGCTCCTCATTAGCACTCTTCAAGAAAAATCTTGATGATTGGATGGGAGATAGGAAATTCACCCCAGGGATCACTTCTGTGGCTCTGCTCGACAGGGGCACAGGAAAATAATTTTCTTGGGTGGCATAAGCCACGGTACATTTTTGGCTAGGCTTATATAGGCCCTAGGACAAATAGCCTAGTACCCTCCTATGAACCTATGAACCTATTAGAAATTATTTTGGAGCATAATTGTTTCACTTTTGATGGACGTTTCTTCAAACAGTGTAAGGGGGTCATGATGGGTTCACCAGCGGCACCATCTTATGCCAACATAGTGATGGCTTGGTGGGAAGCTAATATTCTTTCAAGGTTGAAACTGACATATAAGATATATTTTTATGCTAGATTTGTAGACTATCTCATTTGCATTATGGAGGGGGACCGTAACACTAGTGAACAGTTTTTGGAAGATTTGAATTCCCAATCAGGGTATTTACAGTTCGTGAAAAGTGACTTTGGAAACAGGGTAGATTTTCTTGATGTGACCTTAGAATGGAATGAATTGGACAGGCAATATGAAAGCAAAATTTATAGAAAGGACACCTTTATGAATAGTTATTTACATTTTAAAAGTAATCATCCCCATTTTATTAAAAAGAATATCCCCAAGGGGCAGTACATAGGAGCTTGTCGTATGACTACCTCTTGTATGGATTTAGATGGTGAATTTCATAGGATCACTTCTATGTTTACTGACAGGGGTTGTGAGCTGGAATACTTAGAGCCTTTACAGAGAGACATTATGGAAAAAAAGAAATCAGATGTATCTACCCATTTTGAAGAGGACACTTGTTATTAACAACAGCAAAGAGGGCAGAACATCTCATTTTGGTACAGTATGTAATCTTGATATGACTACAGATAGTGGGTGAATTCCAGAGATCATTCAAAGAAACTGGAGAATTGTGGTAGGTAACAGTGAGTTAGTAAAAATTGTAGGTACTAAGCCTAATGTTGTTTACAGGAACAACAACTGTTTAAAGAACGTCTTGGAAAGGTGTTCCTCTAGGAGCAATGGTCCAGCTATAGCCCAGCAGATGGGGATGTTTAAGTGTGAGCATTGCAACTTTTGTAGGTATATTTTGGAAGGGCCATTTGTAAGCTTACCCCACATCAAACATAGCATTAAAGTGGCAGGTCATTTAACTTGTAAAGTAAAAGGTTTAGTAGTATATATCGCTTTGTGCAGTGGATGCGAAGCATTTTATGTAGGAGTGACCAGACGCACCTTGATGGAAAGAATGAGAGAACACATGTATAGTATCAAAATTAAGGATGAGAATAATGCCCTGTACAAGCATTCAATCACCTGTAACAAATTTAAGAAGTTTTTATTTTCAGTTTTGGAGGTGGTTAAAGCAGATCCCAGGGGAGGAGACTTTAAAAATGTGATAGAGCAGAAAAAGACTTCTTGGCAAATAAAGTTAATAAATAAATAAAATAAAAAAATAAAGCAAATAAAGCAGACAAAAAGACAGGGTTAAATGATGCAATAAATATCAAACGCCTTTTGAAATATAGAAAGTTGATTATTAGGAAAATGTAAAATTACTTTTTCCTTTATTTTATTATTATATTTTTATATAGTATCTGGTAGTAAAGTTTTTTATATACTTGTTCTTAGGAGTTTAAAATGGTTAAAAGATGTATGTCTTTTTAAATTTATGAATGGTTTTGAGCTAGTGTGAATTTCATTGGTTAATTGGTTAATTGTTTGTAATAGGAATATATTTAAGATGTGCTGCATCAGTTTTACTGTTTCATTTGTTTTTCTGATGAAGTCTTGGTGAGACGAAAGCGGAAATTAATTTTTTTTTTATGCTAAATCTGTATCTTCCAGTCTTTATTGACCATCAGTGCCACTGTTCTAAGTAAATTTTGTGATTTTGCTGTGGTTGCACTTTGTTTCTTTTGTAGGCATAACATACTCTTTACAAAACTGAATTGGGATGGGTCCAGTGTTTGGAGCTTTCCTATGTCTTTGGTTATCAGCTCATGACTATTCTTTCCATGGCCTTGCAAACAAGACCAGTCAAGCTTATGGGTTTGTACTTTCCCGGGTCAGTTGATGGTCCACACATATGCAGGAGTATGACTGTACCTGTTCTCCACTCTGCTGGAACAAAGCCTACCTGGAGGCTATTGTTACATAGAGAGCCTATTGGGCCTGATAGGTCACTATTCAAAGTATTTAACAGGCAACCTGGTATATCATCAGTCCTCATTGATGTTCTTTTTTTAGCCTTGGAGTGTGCTGTGGCTACCTGTTCTTTAGTGATAACTGGTGGAGGCATGGGAAGCAGGGAAGAGGGTATTTCTTGGGTTAGAACCAGGGGTGATGGGGAGTAAAGTTTGTGTTAAATTTATTGGCCAGCAGATTAGCTATGTCTGCTAAATGGGTGTAAGAGATGCCATGGATAACTAATTCCACACATTGCTGGATGCTGCCTCAACACTGCAGACATAGCTGATAAATGCCTTATGGTTATTCTTAGCTTTGGAGGCTATTTTTACCTCAAAGGTAGCCTTCAGAAACATTACTAGTTCCCTGTTCCATTTGTTTAAATTAATGGGGGATTCATTGCTCTTTTGTGCATATTCCCTCTCACTTCTTGGCAGAGTTTTCTTCCTTTTGTTGTACCACCTATTAAGACCAGGGGTCCACCACGGAGCCTTGTCTTTGCAGTTTGACCTGAGCTTATTTTGGCTTAGTTTTGTTGTTTCTATGCAGTTGTTTATGTTGTCATACAGGGCTTTAGTGTACTGCTCTGCATAGGCTGCTGTGTTTTCTGGATTTGTGGGAGCTTGAATTATAGCTATCCAATCACTTAATAGGAGGTAGTTTGCCTTAGAAACATTTTTAAAGTTCTTGAGGTATTGTGGGTGATCTAGTTTTACATTAGTTTTCAGGGAAAACACTTTGTGGTCTGATCTTGCCAGTGCAGGCATCACACATGGGGGGGTCCAGCACTCCTCATATTTGTGAATGTCATATCTAGGATATTTGTTCTCCTTGTGGGAGTGCAGACCAGATGCCCCACTGTATCTGAATTTACAAAGTCAAAGAATCTTTTGGCTTTTATGTTAGTGGTCATGTATGCCTTCAAGTTAATGGTAGATAATTAAAATCACCCATGAGTACAGTGTTGACTTGGATGGTGACTGATTCAAGTAGCTCCAGGTATGATGAGTGGTATCCTAGGTCATGGAGGGGCATCTGTTGCTAGCAAGAATTTGGTAATGGATTATGTAGATAGATACACCGCCTCCTTAAACATGTTCAGTGGATGAACAGAATGTAAGATAGGCATTATAACCATGCACAGCTAGGGTGCTTTCTGTGCTTTTAAACCATGTTTCTGTGACTACCAGATGTAAGCATTCAGTTTCTTTTTGAGCCTCCTAGAATTGAGCAACAACATTTTTGGCTTGCCCCAAGTATCATTTGGAATGTTGAGAGGTTTGTCTGTTTGGCAATGCCTACAAAAGGCAGAATAGGGGTGGATAATGTTTTAGCCAATATCCAAAAGCCAAGAGATGACAAGTGGAGACCATCGCTGACAAAGTAGTATGGTCTGTTGGCAATGTCCTCTCAGCCTGACAAATATTGGACCCCTTCAGAATGACATCAGTAGTGGAGCCCAGTGTTAAAGTCGACCATTTTTTATCTGTATTGTGGCATCATCCGTGGAGACAATACAATACAATACTGCTCAGTGTTAGGCACATACTTGCTTGCGACACATATTTAGAGAGCTCAGTCATGTCTTTCTTCATATAGTCCAAAAAGGTACTTCTCAGGTAATTCATTCATGCATAGACTATTACAGAGTCATACTGTTACTTAGTGGTGAGTGACTTGAATGTTTGCGTGATCAGCTGTATCCTGGCCCATGACAGACAACTAACTGTAGCCCTCTCTTTATCCAGCCTTGTAAGGGGGACATCTGTGTGTCTCACAATGGAGTCATCTATGACCTGAATGTTGAGCTATAAACTGTTTCACCTTTTGGGCTTGGTAGTTGAGACCAAATGAGATAAGGCTGTATACATTGTGCTGGTATGTGTCTTGTTTGTATGAATGCAGGGATTCTGAGGACTGCACGTGTGAAGCCTTTGTGGCCTAGAAAGGTTTATGTGAGTGCCACCGCATAAGTAGTTTTAAGTTGCTGGTCTTTAATGGGTGTAGTGAGTGGCTTGTGTGAGTCACTGACACCCAGTTTGTTGCATTTAGTGTCTGCATGCGACAGTTTGGCCTTCAGTGACAATGTTTACGTTCATCTCTCCCATACTGTATCTGTCTGTTTAAGGATTAAATGGTTGTCATTTAACATGAGGCAATTGATACATTACCTCAGGATGCCTCTGTCCACCAATATGGAAACAGAGATGGTAGAAAAGTGCTTATCCACATATGCCATTTCTAATATACTTACAAGGGATATGAGAGATGGGAGCATATAAATGGAAAAAAAGTGTGTGTGTGTGTGTGTGTGTGTGGGGGGGGGGGTTGCCTGTTTTTTGTAAGTTCAACTGATCTAGTCTGTGATGCTGCTCAGTGCCCAGGCTAGCTGCACACTGTGGAGTGATATTAAAAACTTTCATACATGAACACGTATGTGCTGCTCATCATGCAACCTTTTTGCCTAGTGAGTGCCTTGAAAGTAGGGTAAAGTTCCAAGATATTTTTATAGAGAATTTTCAGTTTTTGGCGTTTCTGTATATACACAGCACCTCAAACTACCTTTGCACAAAGAGCAGCTTTGTGCAAACGTGAAGCTTAAATACTGTCAGAAAGAAACACGTTTAAACCTATCTAAGCACACAGACGAGTTAGATAAGCACACAATAAGCTCTGTACCAGAAACTCCCCACTCAGAAGAGTGAAATCAAGCCTCTGGATAAGCACACAATAAGCTCTGTACCAGAAACTCCCCACTCAGAAGAGTGAAATCAAGCCTCTGCTATCACAAGAGTGCAGACTTATTCTTTCTTAATGTAAAATGACTTGTTAGGATCCCAAGTGTTGTAAACAGCAACCAGATGCCTGGAACTAGCCTTTCAATTCAACTAGATGCACTCTAACTACTTAGAACAACAGCCCTTCAACAATTAGACAAATGATTTAAATCTTCAAAAAGTACAGAAAAACAATAAAATAATGTAATAGACTTTCCCAGTGGATGTGAATAAACACTGTAAGTGCAAAAAGTATACTTACATTCTTCTGAAGTTTGCAAGGTCATTCAAAGTCTCCGCATTGTCACCTAATGTTGAGCAGCTCTGGGTAAAGGATCTTTGTACTTTAAACTACTAAATCTTGGAACATTTTTACCTCTGTCAGCCAAACTCCATGAAAACAGTTCTTGTAACATAAGGCAATATTCGCAAAGAACTACTACTCTCACAACTCCTAAAGCTATCCTCCTCTGTACTAAACATGCCTTTCTGCCATTCTTGGTTCACTTTGACAATGTCGCCCAACACATCTGAAAGAAAGTACACATTATTCCAAATTTATAATGGCAAGTATTGTTCTAATTAACTTAAAAGGATAGTAGAACAACAGTTTTTTCATAAAAATACATTTTCTGAAAAATAAGAAGTAGAAAACTCTAATGTCTGCCATCACTGAGTAATTTCTAATCCTCAGTGATTTACCAGAAATTCAAAACTTTTATGAGTGAAAGGGTCAGTATATGAGGCAAAATCAAGGTCTTTCTCTAAAATCAGGGAGAAGTACAACTGAAAGGTATGGAAATAAGAAAAAACAAAGTTCTCCTCTGCAGAATTAATGTCTTTAAAAGCTAGTAGGCACTTCAGTATAACAGGCAGTCTGTTTGTAAGTGTGGCAAAATAATGTTCTGAAAGATGTTATAAGTTCTTTAACGTTCTGCTTTTCTTTTTTCTTGGCAGGCCCTATTCACTATTAGTCCATAGGATGACACCTGATCATAACAATATTTAGGTGCCTTTAACAAGGCCTTTGTTAAGCATGCCTAAGCTCTAAGTCTAGGTTAACACGGAAGCGCTTTACATGTTTACCTCTTTCCTGATTATTGAACATAATCGTAGCACTACAATTAAATTCCTAGTAATTTGTATTTTACTTGGCAAGTAGTGCAACTCAGATGTCACAGTGTAGTAAATATCAATTTCTTTTTGCTGTAATAAACAGTTGTTCACTATGGAATAATCGCTTTATTAAATATTCATCTTCACAGATATGCAAAGTATTCTGAATGTTTTCTTTCAGGTCCTTATCCCTTGGCAATATAAAATACAAGCTCACTGCACATTATGGCTATGACTGAGGTGATTCACAAACATCCACAGTTCTATTCTAAAAAGTGATCAATCCATTTCTAGACAACTAGTTCTTACAGTTTTACATCTGATTTATTATAATGTATACTGTATGCCAAACACTATACACATTATGAAGAATTTTATCCTGTTCAGTCTTACTTTTGTTACCTTTCATTTGAATATAGCTGCATTTATTTTTTGATTTATGGTCTGACTGACTGGTTGTGCTGCAGTATGGTTATTTTGTATTAAAATCTGCTGCAGACTATAGAAAGCATGTCTACCCCCTACAGACTGTTTCTCCCCAGTGCTGTGCCATCAGAAGGTGAGGCTGGATGCCATGGAATCAGAAAGCAATTGGGTAGCTGCTCAGGACACAGTAAACAGAAGTGCATGTTTATTAAACATAATATACATAGGTTCTGAAGTAACTAAAGTAAAAACTAATTCAGACTGTCCACGTTACATGATGATTGGATAATTATACCAAAAATAAATGGTTAAACATACCTTTGCACATGATCTATGAAAAACTATTGGACCCAATGCAAAAACACAGCTGAGAATATACCGGCCAGAGAACACTTTCAGAGTTATAATGGAAATCCTGTTGAACCAGAAATAAAATAAACTTAAAATTCTAACAAGTCTGTTAGACAGCACAGCATAAATTGACCTATTTGACCTCAAAAAAATGAATCAATAAATGAACTGTGTTAGGCTAAGTGCTTTTATTCCCTTTATTAGGACTTCTTCAGAGCTAACACTTAACAATAAAACATTCATTTATATATCCTAAAAGTCTAACTTGTAAATAATTTACATAATTAATTAATTGACATCTTTTAAAAAGATTTTTTTTTAGAAAACTAACAACAGTTAAATATACATCTAGCAGTTGCTTAATCTAACTAGCTTCACAACTTATATTTCTTGTATTACTTTTACATACATTGAGACTTTATTACATATATAATGTATATATTTTCATTTAAACCAGGTGGATTTTCTGCTTGTAACAATATATGCAAATTTACTTCATTCACCTCTTACCTATTAGGTACCACAGTATAATTCATATATTATTTAATCAATAACAAAAATATAAACTTTGCAAGGACATTTGCAAAATCTTTTTTGTTTTTAATTGCTAGGGTGTTTTCATATATTCTCCTTGAAATTTTAAAGTTGCCAAATAAACCACTAAAACAAAATTGCAAGTGAATCTATCATTGGCCCAAATTTGTTTCTGTGAATGTTTTAAAATAACACTGAACCCTTCATTGATGTACCTACAATATTTACAAATCTGATCTTTGAACATACCACATCTACTTGTCTATCTTTACATATCTAACTTGTATTGTTAATGCTTTTTCTAATAAACCTTTCAAACTGTAACCTTTCTTATAACTAAATTTTGGTTTTGTTCCAATAGCTGAAGATATTGTTGAGGGTTTTGCTGCTAAGAATAATTTTCCAGTTGTTATTAACTGTTTTTCTGATGTTAAAAGAGTCTTGGGAAAAGGAAGAAGAAAAGCCCTAAAGTTGGTGAGATCTTGTCACCTTTCACTTTCTTTAAAGAAACTTGTTTTTTTTTTTGCATTTATAATAGGAAAAAATTCTGTATTTCTAAAACTTTTAACTTGAGTATTTAATACGCTAGTAAATTAACCTCTTTCAATGAACAAAGTTCTTAGATGTAATATTTCACTTTCAAATTTTACATCATTACTTAAGTGACTTAATCTAGTAAATTGTCTCCTTAAAACATTTTCTTTCATAAACTTTGGATGTGGACTATTAAAACATAAATTATTGTTTAGAAAAGAATATTTTCTGTATATGCTACTATGAAACTTTTGTAAACTGATGTCCATTTCAGTTTCAACATCCAGAAAAGTGACAGTGTTACCCTGTTTGCCCTTCATAAAAGATAAAATATCAGTACTATTGTTTAAGTCTAGAAATAAGATGTCTAACTCATCCAGGCTACCTTTCCAAATAAAAAACAAGTCATCTATGCATCTTTTGTTTAATGTTATTTTATTAAAAAGTTTATGAGTACATAACTTTTCTTCTTCCCACCAGCTCATCACCAAATTTGCAAATGATGGTGCCATCCAAGCTCTCATGTCAACACCACACTTTTGTTTGAATTGTGCATTGTTAAATTTACAAACAAAATGTTATTTATTACTAACTTGGTATGTGTAAAAAAGTAAACTGATATAAGAATTAGAGAAATCTGCAATCTTTCCCAAGTATTCCCTAAGATAATCAAATTTTACATCTTGTACTAAACAAATATATAATGAGACAATGTCCAGTGTGAACTTTAGTTTTTCTTCTCCAGTAAAATTGTAATTATGTAATAAATCAAGTAATATCTAAGAGTCTTTAAGAAAAAAATTGATCATTGTATACTGGATTTAAAATAGAACACAAAAAGTACTGAAGTTGCTACAGTCCTACTAAAGTCTGCAGCAATAATAGGTCTAAAAGATAGCAACTCTTTGTTAATTTCACTTTTGTGAACTTTCTGGATTCAGAACAGTCGGGCCATTTTGGGATGTTCTACTTTTAGGAAGTCAAAACATGACAATACAATCTACTCTTGGTCTAATAAATCTAGCAAAATTAAGTCTACCTTTTTGAAATTTTGAGTAGTAACATTAATAGAAACTTACTCATAATAATTTTTATCTTCCAAAATATTACTGGCCTTCATGATATAATCCTCTGTACTCATTAACACTATCACACTGCCCTTGTCTGCTTTCATAACTCGTATTCCTGTTAATTTCCTCAAAAGCTTCTTTTTTCACTGGGTGTCAAATTATAAAACCTTTGAATTATAGAAATGTTAATAATGTCTCTAATGTCTTGTTCAAAAGTTTCTAAAAACACTTGTACAGTGTGATGAAATGCATGGTTATAAACATTTATTTTTCTGACAGAATATGTAGAATTTTCTGTGAAGTATTTAACATTGTGTAAAATAAAATGTAAATTATGCAAATGTATGAATAGTTTATGATCTTTTAGGACAATTCCAAATTGGCTTTGTTTGAAGTAATAAAACAGAAACCTTTCTCGAGCAGATCTGTGTGCTTGAGACCTAACTGAAAATTGCTTAAATTAATAACTAAGCAGTAATTATATTTTCCTCATATTGCCTCTGGCTTTCCCTTTCTGTTTCCCTTTCAAATAATTGTAACTCTTTTTCACTTTCTTTTATATGATATTATAAAAAGGTGAAGGTAGAACCATGTGAACTGTTTGGCCAAAGCCATGGTTTTGTCCAGAAGTACTCATACTTGCATCAATTTCATTAACTTGTAACAATGGAAAGTTTTTGTCAAGGTCATCACTTAAAATAAAAATAAAATAAAGTTTTTGTCAAATTCATCACTAAAACTTAATTTTTTGTGTTTCATTTAATGTTACTGAATCTTGATTAACAAACACATTATCTGATCTAGTATCTGTACCTACCAGGTATATAGTGCCTTTACATTTCTGCGTCTCTATTAATTTCCTTCTTTCTTCTGTAAATGATGGTCACTGCATGATGTACAACCTTTGCTGCAATACCATTATATGTTTCAAGACAGCTATTAAAAACATATTATTTTAATGTCTGTTATCTAATTTCTTCACCTGTTCTTTTAGACTTTCAGATTCCTTTTTATAATCCATTACTAAAGTTTTTAACATGTTTATACCTGCTTCATCAAATAAGTTGACACGTTTTTCAAATATAAATCATAGTTATATTTCATTCCATTTGGAAACTTGTTTAGGCCAAACTTTGAACTTTTTGGATATTAATTTAGTTTATGATTGTGATGCCTGGTCTTTTATCAGTAAAATCTATTGCAAAGAATCTTCTGTCAACCAATATTTACACAGAGGTAGTTTGCACACTCCACACACGGAAAGAGGTGTTGAAAAGGGCCAGCTGATTGGGTTGAATAGATTATCATCTTTAGATTCTGTTTTCTGGGAAGAAGTTAAAGAATTAAAAGAGCTTTTTTTATTGACCAGGGTTATCAAGCCGATTGGTTGTCCATTACTGTTGATGAAGTTTCATTGCTCATAGAAAATAAAACTCGACCTCTCTTTATTAAGGAAAGTTGTAGTAATGGATTGCTTGAAATGGGTCTATATTATAACATCGAAGCCTAAAAACATCTAATGTTATAATATCGACCCCATTTAATCAAAACACCAGAAAACTGAACAGTCAGAATAGCAAATTTTTTCCCAGGGAAAAAATTTGCTGTTCTGACAAACATACACACAACTCAAGCACACCAAAATAAATAATCCACACACATACACTTCACGAAACCCTACACTAAACCAGACATACACCACTCGCTACCCACTTTCCTAAACCCAAACCAACCCTAAGGTCCCTAACTATCGCACACTCACCTTACCCGCTCCCTAACCCTAACTCACCTACCCCACCCTAACCCTCACATCTACCCATTTGCATATTTACCTGACCCGCACCCTAACCCTAACTCATTTAACCTGCCCCTAACCCTAAAGTCCCTAACTATCGCACACTCACCTTAACCCAGTCCGTTCGCTCACTTACCTTAACCCAGTCCATAACCATCGCACCACACTTACCTGAACCCAATCCGTAACATCCGTTCACTCACTTCCCTAAACTCGTTCCATAACTATCGCACCACACTGCTGTAAATAGCAAAGCCACAGTCTACCGAAATCTTACCCTAAGTAAAATTTCGATGTTACGAGGCTTCGCTTTTCTCAGCTTTCGCACTAAAGGGTTTGATATTATAACATTCGAAGTTTTTGAACTTCGATGTTATAATATAGACCTGTTTGAAACTGGGGGTGCTGGCCGAAGTTCAGCCAATAAGGTTGATTTCAAGTTTGCTTTTCCTATTCCCATTTCCAAACAAAATGTGGATGATTAAAAATATAATCTTTCAGAACTGGAAAGTTAAACTTGGGAATTTGGATTTGACAGCAGTTCTTGGCTGTAGACCTGTATTTACTTTTAAAAGATCAGACAATTTAAAGATGATTTTAAAGCAGCAAGTGTCAGTTTAGCACCAATCTAATCATGTCACCACTGCTGGAGCATTCAGATGTGGTAGAGCATTGTCACATATGAGTAATTCATCTGTTTTTGGTTTTTAACCATTGTAACATGGCAGTTAATTCTTGTTTCAGATTTGATTGTAATTCAAATTTTTTTGTGTATGCAGCTTTATATGATTCATGTAATTCGCTTTACACTGGGAAAACTATCAGAAGTTTGAAAAAGAGAGTTTCCGAGCATTTTACTGGCCATTAAAAAGAAAGATTTAAATAATGCATTGGCCAAGTATGTGGCTGCATGTGCCACTTTTAAGAAGTTTTCATTTACAGTTATTCATTTTGTAAGGGATGAATGGTTCAATGGTGACAGCAAAACACTTTTGGAGTGCAAAGAATCAGCTTGGCAAATTAGGCTAAAAGCTGACAAGGCTCCTGGACTAAATTAGTCCATTAACATCAAGCATTTCTTATGTTGCAAAGATTCCGACTGGTCTTTGTTCTATTTAGTAAGTTTGTATTTATGGGTTTTATTGTCACATGATTAATTAAGGTTTTGTATTTAAACTTATGGTTGTTTTTTTCAACAAGTAGTCTGAAGAAGTTCTGATTTTAGATAAAAGAATGAAACTCTCACTATTCCAGTGTTTGCTGGCTATGGTTTTGTGGTTTAAGGTATAAAATTGATTGATCCAAATAAGATATATTTCAAGTTCTGTTGTTTTCACTTTAAGAACTTGCTTTTCCAACTCATATATCAGGTTTTTACAATCAGTAATTGAAGTGTTAGTTCTCTTTATGAACAGTACCTTGTCTGAGTGGAGGATTAAACCCAAAGGTTTCCTTGAAAAACCCGATGTTATACTGTTCACCATTCCAGGTGCAATTTGTGTAGAACTACTCGATGTAGGTGTTTTATTTCCTGACAAAGTCCCTTACAATTGAGTTAGTAGTCCAGATAGGCACTGTGTAACTTCCATCAGCTCCTGAGGAACTGAATGTGTAGTGAGATTCAAGTTTTAATCACTTCTGTCATCAAAGAAGCCAGTTGTTCTTCTGAAACTGCTAACCTCCATAGAGCTAACAGTTAAAACCACAAAATTACTTTCAATTAAAAAAAATGTTTTTAAAAGCTGTTAATTAATTTATTATGTAAATAAGTCATATATTTGACTTTTGGGATATATAAGTGAATATTTTATTGCTATGCATTAGCTCTGAAGAAGTTCTAATAAACAGAACTTAGCTAACATAGATCATTTGTTGATTCATTTATTTGAAGTCAAATAGAGCAGTTTATGCTGTGCTGTCTAACTTCCAGAATACACTTGTTAGAATTTTAAGTTTTAAGTTTTCTTTGGTCAAGGTACTGGTGGTAGCCTTCTTTGGTATCAAAATACAGAGACTGTTATGCAAAAGGCAGAGGGCTCTATGCATCAGGTTCATAAAAAAGGGTACAAGAAAATTTACGTAAGTTAGACACAGCTGCTGATAGTACAACAATACTGGTATTCTTATCTTTTCCAGTTGAATAATTAAAGACTGACCCCAGTACCTGTACTGGCAGGAGAAGAGGCAGTATCTTCTGTCTTAAGATAGGCTGACCTTGAGGAAACACTATCTAGCTGACTTTCAAGTAAGCAAGTTACATTTTAAAAAGGTGCAGCTGGAAGATGACACTTTCAGCAAAACCAGGCAAATGTAGGTGGACTTGTAGAGGAAGAAGCACAACATTGTGTTCCTACCTCCTATCAGTACTTTGTTACAAACTAATGAATTCCACAAAGTAAATAAGGATTTGGAGGAAACAGCATACCAAGTAATGATACCCAAGCCTTTTAGAAACCAGAAAATAAGATCACCACAGAGCCATGTGCTAGGAGGACACCAAGGAATGGGCAAGATTAATGCTCAGATCCTAATAAGGATTTACTTGTAAAAAGTAATGAAAGAAATTGAGAACCTTTATGCCAAATGTCCTGAATATCAGAAAAAAAGTCATTTATCCAGGCTTTTAAAATCTTTTTATTCTAATGTCAATAATATGAGTCATGTTCTGACATAAGATGTGTCATCTGTACTTATTGCAACAGTTATTGCATGGTTAGGGATAACATCCACAACAGAGTTCAATATATTTTATTATTATGGAGTATGTGACTAAATACTTTAAGCCAACTCACTATGAAAAGCTAACGCTAAGTTAATAACCAGTGAGATAGCCTTATCGTTTTCAAGGATAAAGATACCAAAGAGGGAAAAATCATTAATCAGGGTACTCCCTTTATGTCCAAAGTAATTCACTTGTTCTGCCAGTTCTTTAAGGTCAAGCAACTAAAAACTTCAGTATAGCATGACCACATGAATGTTCTTGTGGAGAGCTTTAACCAAACACTTAAGTCCATAATAATAAAAAAAGAAAATATTGAAGAATGTGGCAAAAAGTGTGGCTAGTTAATACAACACCTTCTATTTGGTATGAGAGAACCACCAGAATCATAGGCCTGGTTCAGTCCTTTTGGGTTATTATATGACAGGCACCCTTGTGGATTATTAGATATTTTCAGAAAACTTGGAAGAAAATAAATTAGATCTGAAAGTGTCTTAGAACACTATATCAGCTTGAAAGTAGTTTTGCCCATAGCATGGGAACACGGAAAAAGCTCAGCCTACATTGTATAAGGTGTATATTGGAAATACAAGCACTGTGGAGCAGATGATATTTTAGGTCTCCTCAGCAGAAAACATTTTGGCTAAATGGTATAGTCCACTTAAAATAATAGCGAAACATAAATTATGTAAATTACAGAGTTAGACAGAATACCAAAACAGATATAACATATAAGCATTTTGGAGTACACATTTTGGTTGTTAGTTTAGTAATAAAGCTTAATGAATCTGTTAAAGAAAGAAAACTGGCATTTATGTCTCCAGTTCTGACAGTACCGCCAGAGTTAAAGAATGAGACTTAAAAAATGTGTTATGGAAGAGCTTTCAAAACTGCCTGCCAGAACAAAATTGATTCAATAGCATACTGGGCCTAATCCAGGAGAGAAGGTTAACTTAAAATCCTAACAAGCAAAAGCGCCGCAAAGAAAGGCAGTAAAAAGAAATAAGAAAAGAATAAGAAAAGTGTTTCAGCTAGGAATAATCGAGGAGTCCAAACGTGAGTGAAACAACTGTATAGTTTTAGTAGTGATTTCACAAAGATGATCAGCATTCTAACAGGTGGCAGTTAGCTTATGCCAGGGTTTTATGAGTAAATGCAAGGGCTAGGGAAATCAAAATTCTTAAGATGTGGTAAATGTTTACTGAAAAATCCCTCTTACAGTTGAAACAAGGAAAAAATATCTTCCTCAATGAACAGTGGGTTATTCCAGTATAATATTTTCCCTTTGGGCTGCATGGCTCTCCAGTAATCTATCAAAAATTAATGAACAAAATCATGACACCCCACAACAACTATGCTACAGTTTACTCACATAATATTATTATGCAATCAGATAATTGGGACTCAGACCCAGTTAATATACAAGCTGCAACAGATTGCCTGAGGCAAACAGAACTGACTGTGACTGATCTAAAAATAATGCTAGACATGATAGAGGTCACTTACCTCAGGTACAGTATTGGAAGATAAACAGTCAAATCTCAAAAAGAACAGTTTAAAAGAAGAAGAAAGAAAATGACCTAACCAAGACAGAGACATGCACACAAACAACCCCTTCTTTTACCAAAAAAGCATGATCATCATCATCATCATCAAACCCCTTTTTTCCATTCCTACATGGGTTCAGGATATTACATCAACTGTCACCACATCTCTCGAGCCAATGTCACACTCTTACCATCTTCAACAGTCATGCTTGACTGTCACAGGTATTTGTTCATGCAAATCATGGTAACATGTTCTCTTTGGCATTCTCTGCCATTGCAGCAAGTCTGCCTCACAGACCTAAAAGGAGAATCAGACACACCTAAAAGGAGAATCTGACACTCAAAATACATTGAGCAGTAGAAACAAGCACTTAGTTTATCTAAAGAAACATAAGATGATCCTATCCCCAATCTTTCACCGACTATTTTTATCGTACTATCAACACTCTATAGGGTGGCATTGGGTTAAGGTTTGTAAGCAGTAAATACTTTTAATGAAAGGAGCATCCCTCTCCATTTCTTCAGCCAAAGACTAATGAAAACATAGGCCAAGTGTTTTGCAATTAAAAGAAAATGCCCATTCATCAAGTAGGCACTTAGTTTCCTAATGGTTATTTATGAGGCAGGGATTTTAGTATTGACTATCTACCCATATGGTTACCTACCTAGCTAGGTTGATGATATAAAGTCTAAACTAAATAACACAATTACTCTCAATTTGAATTTTACCCAATTCCATAGATTTCCCACAGACTTGTACCACCCATAATCTTATCAGGCACAATTAATTAATACTTCACCAAATTATTATATGCAACAAGAGTACACACATATATGCAGAGAGTAGTGTAAATAATGATTATACATGCAAATATAAATTGTGCACCTCAGTTACATTTCTCTTCCACTGTGCTCACCTCAGTTACATTACTCTCCCTCAGTACTCACCTCAGTTATATTACTCTCCTACTGTGCTCGCCTTAGTTACATTACTCTCCCACAGTGCTCAATCCAGATTCCATGTCCTACTGAGTTAAATGTAGACTAAGCATCAATGCTAACTTGGAGTCAAGAATAAATGCAATGCTTGATCTCTCACTATCATTCGGATGCTCACAAACAATGCTAGATCTGACTCAGTCATGTGTATACATCTAAAACTAGACTGATGTGGATATAAGGATCACTGAATATAAGCTCAGAATGCATCTTAAGTAGGACACTTTCTTGGTAAATGTACTGATAAATAGGTTAGAAATCAAGGCAGTTTGTTTCTAACCTGTGTTTGTGCAGAAACGGTTTCTTGAGTATTCTGGATCTTCTTGCTTCTTTGAAAACAGATAGAAATGTTTTCATTCTCATAGATTATCACATGATCTAACCAATATCAGGACACAGAGATTATGAAAAGTTTATTAACAGTTTGAATGGTTCAATAGCATTTCAGATATAAAGATGGATAAACATTTATGACTTCATCATAACATATCCAAAATCATTTGAGGAGACGCTATGGAAATCTATGCAGACATAAAGCAAACATGCTGTGTTTTGCCAAAACCTATATATTAAGACCAGTGAAGTTAATACTCCAGTATATGTATTTTCAGGCAGGACAAGACCTATATGAAAGCAGGAGGCATTACAATTATAGTAAATCATCAGGTAATCTGTTTTTTGCTTGGCAAGTTGCAAACTTACAGGAAAGCAAAGTAACCATAGTAAACACTATTTGTGGCCACCGTAAATCTCTGGTACTGCCCGGAATTAATATCACTTCAATAACAGTATTTTATCTACAGGACTGCCCAATGCTGGCTGAGTGGCTTGGCATACAATACTAAAGAGGAGAGAGAAAGGAAGCCTTTTGGAACTTTCCCATGTGGCTCCTGTAATTTCTGCCATTTTATTAGTGAAAATAAAGTGTTTCAACATCCAAACATGGGATTCAGTTTTACACCTAGATTTTATGCTTCCTGTAATGACTCGAATCTTATCTATCTGGCAAATTGCAAGCAATGCCAAGCCATCTATGTAGGCATGACGTCTTGAAGGCTTAGATATAGGATTTACAACCATACTTACGATATAAAAAAGAAAAATCAGCTGAATGCATTAGCGAAACATGCTACTGCATATAAGGGACATTCGTTTGTGTTCAGAGTGCTACAATTAGTTAAAGTTACTGAGAGAGGAGGAAATCCTATAAATAGACTGGAAACTATAGAGCTTCAATGGATTTTTAGAATGCAAGCACACCAGTTTCCAAGCCTTAATCAATATATAAGCATTAAACCAATACTTGATTCACGTCCTCTGAAATAAAGTTGCATTTATTATTCTTATATCTTATTTTATTTTTATTTTTATTTTATACATTTTTACATGTTATGTTTTCTTAATGAAATTGATATTGTGTATGTAAAAAGTTATTATTTTTATTTGTTTCACCTTTATTTCATGAATTAAACGTAATGGGGGTGCTCTCTGCAGTGGACTTCTTCCGGTAATCAAAAAAATAGATAAATAAATAAATAAATAAATAAAATAAATTCATCAATTCATTTATTAATAAATATGAACTTGTTGTTATAGCGATTAGTCAAGCATTAGGCTACAAGATTTTGCATACATATATATTTTTGAGTAATATATATATATATATATTTTTTAGCATTACATATTAGATGTTTCAGTAAGGATGTGTTGTTTGTAAAATGATGCTTTTAATTAGAAATGTGAGCTACTCCCTGGATGATTTAATTGATTTAACTGATTTAATTAATTGTTTGATGAATTGATTGAATAATTAATTTATGAATGATTTTGTGAATACTATTTAAGATGAGAGTTTTTTAGTATGTTTAGAGATCTGAAGAAGCGTACTCAGTGTGTACGTGAAAGCGCTTATCAACTTTATTGGATTAAAAGTTCATTGATTTATCGTGGTGGTCCAGCTTTGTATTTTTTTTAGTATTTCGTTTTGTGTCTTCTAAGTTTGGACCTTTGGACAGCAGCGTTACTTTTTATCTTAGTTATACAGTTATATATATTTTTTGGCAACGCAGCAGTCACACGCTACCGGATTTATTATGGAACCAACTGCTATAGAATTGGACTATGCTCCTGAAAGGAAGGGTACAAATCGGAAATGGTCTTGTATTACTGAGTTAAATACGAATCCTTTACTCAGTCTGGAATTGCAGTTACCATCTACACAAGTTCATTCAGGTAACATGGAGAAAATCCAAGAATTTAATACTCTTGTTAAGACATTGGAGAATGATTTATATAAGTTACAAAGGCTAATATGGCAGCGACGCCATATAGAGGCATGCCTTCATTTTCAGGTCATACCTCATGGTATGAGAGTATTATGCATGCCAACGTATGGTAACACCTACCCTGAGCTACTAAAAAGGTGGCAAGAACTAAACATTGATCTAAGCAATAAATACATGAGACTTCTAATTGACTTCTTTACACCTATAGAAAATGAACTGATATCAAAGGTAGAGTCCCTGAATAGGGATCTACAGACTCATTTTAAAGGAGAAGTGTTTGAGAAGAGATTAGATGGCATGTACTCTCAAATAACCATGTATAGTGATAAACTGCATCAAATAAAACATCGTAAGCTGCAGAGAGACTAGAAAGACTTTACTAGTGGTCAGATTTTTGTGTGGCCGAGACATGATCATATGAATTTGAATCAATCTGATCAAAATAGCTCTATAAGGAATCTTGAGGTTTATACTAATATGCAGAATACGCCAATTGCATCTAATATCTCCGGTGTTCATACAGCTGAGATTGATGAAACTGCATCTTTGATGACATCACCACGTAGCTTTGTTGCATTAAGAAATGACTTACCTAATGATACGCCACCACCGAACCAACAGGCATTAGTTTCCGGTGCTAGTACATCACTGAATGGAGCAAAACCGAAGCAGTACAATGGCAACATTGAGCATTTTTTGCCGTTACCTATGCAACAGAGGTTTCGAGCACAAAGCAGATCAAACAGCAGAGGAAGGAGAAAAAGGAAGTTCTCTGGAACGAACCACAGACCAAGACAACGAGTGAGAGAATAAATGGTATAGTCTTTAATTATTCCAGCTATGAACTATCAGAATCTGACCTGACTCTTCTAAACAGAGGCTTAACTTTCATACCATCCCAAAGCAGTTGTTTGAGTGAACTTTTGGATGATTTGAGATTATTTGGGCATTCAGTATCTTTGAAATTAATGTTTATGAATGTTAAAAATGAACAAAAAGCAACTAATGAATATCAGTTTAAACGGAAGAGCTCTTTTATGCCAATGTTTTCTAGTGTAACAGATAGTTTCATAAAATTATGTGAAAGAGATTTCTATGAGTATTTTAAAAAACGTAAATGCTGTTTCTATAACATGACCCATCAAGAAAATAGATCTTTGTCCAGCTTATCTAACAATTTGAATATAACCATTAAGCCTGCAAATAAAGGCGGTGGGGTAGTAGTGTTAGACACAGATAAATATAATGAATTGATGTTAGAAACGCTTTCAGATGCTGCTACTTATTGCAAAATAGACAGAGTAATGCTAGGTAATTTAATACATGAGATACATGATGAGCTATATGATCTTTTGATGTGTAGACAAATTTCATATGAAAAGTATGAGTTTTTTCTTATTGAACATCCCTTGGTACCATACATAAAAGGTTTGCCGAAGGTACACAAAGGAATTACACCGTTACCTATGCGCCCAATAGTAGCAGGAGAGAGATGGGCGACAGTTACAATTTCGGTTTATCTAGAAAAAACACTTAGTCCTTTGTTAGATAATATATCTACGATATTAAAAGATACATATCAATTAATTAATATTATAAGTACTAAGCCTTTCAAATTAATACCTACCACATGTTTATTAGTTACCTTGGATGTTAAGAACTTATTCACTTCAATACCTAATGAATATGGATTAGAAGCAGAAAGGGAGGTATTAGATCATACATTTAACTTCAACTTTGAGAAACAGACTCTGATATGTGCTTTACTTGACATCATTTTGAACAATAATGTTTTTATGTTCAACAATCAGTTATATTTACAAAGATGGGGTGTAGCAATGGGCACCCCTTGCACAAACACTTATGCCAACCTTGTGGTCTATTATTGGGAATTAAATAATTTATTCAACAGTGTATTCTTTAAGAAAGTTATACTGTATAAAAGGTTAGTGGATGATATACTTTTATTTTGGAATGGTACAGTTGGGGAACTAAAAGATTTTGTGAACTTTTTGGAAACCACGACACATTTCTTAAGGTTCACAATGGAATATTCTGTGTTAACCATTGATTTCTTAGACATTACCATAGCGAAGGATTCCTATGGTGTTTTATCCACAAACCTTTTTAGGAAGAAATGCTGGAAGAATACAATACTGGAATATGGCAGTATGCATCCCCGCCATATATTCCCGAATGTGGTAAAAAGTCAGTTTACTAGGATAAGCAGATTATGTAAAGAACCTATCCAGCTTAAAGAACAAGCGGATTTATTACAAGATCTTTTTACAGATAGGGGATATAAGACGAATATTGTAAAAAACATTAGGGAGAAGGTGTTAGGAGGAACAAGCTTGATACGTAGTGATATTATAATTAATGATTCACATGTGGCTGATAAACAAGGTGGGTGTTACTATAACTATAAAAATAAAAAGAGGGATGTTTCTGAAGTAACTTTCATCACCAGCTATACCAATGACAATAGTGTAATTACAGGTATTATACGTAAACACTGGCACATATTTGGTCTTGAACAAAATATTAGTAAAATTGTAGGCACACAGCCAAGATTTACATATAGGAATAGCAAAAATCTAAAGAGAATTCTCTGTATTGATCATAGTACACCAATTAAACAAATACATTCCCTGGGAGAAAGGAAGCCTTTTGGAACTTTCCCATGTGGCTCCTGTAATTTCTGCCATTTTATTAGTGAAAATAAAGTGTTTCAACATCCAAACATGGGATTCAGTTTTACACCTAGATTTTATGCTTCCTGTAATGACTCGAATCTTATCTATCTGGCAAATTGCAAGCAATGCCAAGCCTTCTATGTAGGCATGACGTATTGAAGGCTTAGAGATAGGATTTACAACCATACTTACGATATAAAAAAGAATAATCAGCTGAATGCATTAGCGAAACATGCTACTGCATATAAGGGACACTCGTTTGTGTTCAGAGTGCTACAATTAGTTAATGAGAGAGGAGGAAATCCTATAAATAGACTGGAAACTATAGAGCTTCAATGGATTTTTAGAATACAAGCACACCAGTTTCCAGGCCTTAATCAATATATAAGCATTAAACCAATACTTGATTCACGTCCTCTGAAATAAAGTTGCATTTATTATTCTTATATCTTATTTGATTTTTATTTTTATTTTATACATTTTTACATGTTATGTTTTCTTAATGAAATTGATATTGTGCATGTAAAAAGTTAATATTTTTATTTTTTTCACCTTTATTTCACAAATTCAATGTAAATTCATCAATTCATTTATTAATAAATATGAACTTGTTGTTATAGTGATTAGTCAAGCATTAGGCTACAAGATTTTGCATACACATATATTTTTGAGTAATATATATATATATATTTTTTAGCATTACATATTAGATGTTTCAGTAAGGATGTGTTGTTTGTAAAATGATGCTTTTAATTAGAAATGTGAGCTACTCCCTGGGTGATTTAATTGATTTAACTGATTTAATTAATTGTTTGATGAATTGATTGAATAATTAATTTATGAATGATTTTGTGAATACTATTTAAGATGACAGTTTTTTAGTATGTTTAGAAATCTGAAGAAGCATACTCAGTGTGTACGTGAAAGCGCTTATCAACTTTATTGGATTAAAAGTTCATTGATTTATCGTGGTGGTCCAGCTTTGTATTTTTTTAGTATTTCGTTTTGTGTCTTCTAAGTTTGGACCTTTGGACAGCAGCGTTACTTTTTATCTTAGTTATACAGTTATATATATTTTTTGGCAATGCAGCAGTCACACGCTACCGGATTTATTATGGAACCAACTGCTATAGAATTGGACTATGCTCCTGAAAGGAAGGGTACAAACCGGAAATGGTCTTGTATTACTGAGTTAAATATGAATCCTTTACTCAGTCTGGAATTGCAGTTACCATCTACACAAGTTCATTCAGGTAACATGGAGAATATGCAAGAATTTAATACTCTTGTTAAGACATTGGAGAATGATTTATATAAGTTACAAAGGCTAATATGGCAGCGACGCCATATAGAGGCATGCCTTCATTTTCAGGTCATACCTCGTGGTATGAGAGTATTATGCATGCCAACATATGGTAACACCTACTCTGAGCTACTAAAAAGGTGGCAAGAACTAAACATTGATCTAAGCAATAAATACATGAGACTTCTAATTGACTTCTTTACACCTATAGAAAATGAACTGATATCAAAGGTAGAGTCCCTGAATAGGGATCTACAGACTCGTTTTAAAGGAGAAGTGTTTGAGAAGAGATTAGATGGCATGTACTCTCAAATAACCATGTATAGTGATAAACTGCATCAAATAAAACATCGTAAGCTGCAGAGAGACTGCAAAGACTTTACTAGTGGTCAGATTTTTGTGTGGCCGAGATGTGATCATATGAATTTGAATCAATCTGATCAAAATAGCTCTATAAGGAATCCTGAGGTTTATACTAATACGCAGAATACGCCAATTGCATCTAATATCTCTGGTGTTCATATGGCTGATATTGATGAAACTGCATCTTTGATGACATCACCATGTAACTTTGTTGCATTAGGAAATGACTTACCTAATGATACGCCACCACCGAACCAACAGGCATTAGTTTCCGGTGCTAGTACATCATTGAATGTAGCAAAACCGAAGCAGTACAATGGCAACATTGAGCGTTTTTTGCCGTTACCTATACAACAAAGGTTTCGAGATCAAACAGCAGAGGAAGGAGAAAAATGAAGTTCTCTGGAGCGAACCATGGACCAAGACAATGAGTGAGAGAATAAATGCTATAGTCTTTAATTATTCCAGCTATGAACTATCAGAATCTGACCTGACTCTTCTAAACAGAGGCTTAACTTTCATACCGTCCCAAAGCAGTTCTTTGAGTGAACTTTTGGTTGATTTGAGATTATTTGGGCGTTCAGTATCTTTGAAATTAATGTTTATGAATGTTAAAAATGAACAAAAAGCAACTAATGCATATCAGTTTAAACGGAAGAGCTCTTTTATGCCAATTTTTTCTAGTGTAACAGATAGTTTCATAAAATTATGTGAAAGAGATTTCTATGAGTATTTTAAAAAACGTAAATGCTGTTTCTATAACATGACCCATCAAGAAAATAGTTCTTTGTCCAGCTTATCTAACAATTTGAATATAACCATTAAGCCTGCAAATAAAGGGGGTGGGGTAGTAGTGTTAGACACAAATAAATATAATGAATTGATGTTAGAAACACTTTCAGATGCTGCTACTTATTGCAAAATATACAGAGTAATGCTAGGTAATTTAATACATGAGATACATGATGAGCTATATGATCTTTTGATGTGTAGACAAATTTCATATGAAAAGTATGAGTTTTTTCTTATTGAACATCCCTTGGTACCATACATAAAAGATTTGCCGAAGGTACATAAAGGAATTACACCATTACCTATGCACCCAATAGTAGCAGGAGAGAGATGGGCGACAGTTACAATTTCGGTCTATCTAGAAAAAACACTTAGTCCTTTGTTAGATAATATATCTACGATATTAAAATATACATATCAATTAATTAATATTATAAGTACTAAGCCTTTCAAATTAATACCTACCACGTTTTTATTAGTTACCTTGGATGTTAAGAACTTATTCATTTCAATAACTAATGAATATGGATTAGAAGAAGTAAGGGAGCTATTAGATCATACATTTAACTTCAGCTTTGAGAAACAGACTCTGATATGTGCTTTACTTGACATAATTTTGAACAATAATGTTTTTATGTTCAACAATCAGTTATATTTACAAAGATGGGATGTAGCAATGGGCACCCCTTGCGCAAACACTTATGCCAACCTTGTGGTCTATTGGGAATTAAATAATTTATTCAACAGTGTTTTCTTTAAGAAAGTTATACTGTATAAAAGGTTAGTGGATGATATACTTTTATTTTGGAATGGTACAGTTGGGGGACTAAAAGATTTTGTGAACTTTTTGGAAACCACGACAAGTTTCTTAAGTTTCACGATGGAATATTCTGTGTTAACCAATGATTTCTTAGATATTACCATAGCGAAGGATTCCTATGGTGTTTTATCCACAAACCTTTTTAGGAAGAAATGCTGGAAGAATACAATACTGGAATATGGCAGTATGCATCCCGGCCATATATTCCCGAATGTGGTAAAAAGTCAGTTTACTAGGATAAGCAGATTATGTAAAGAACCTGTCCAGCTTAAAGAACAAGTGTATTTATTACAAGATCTTTTTACAGATAGGGGATATAAGACGAATATTGTAAAAAACATTAGGGAGAAGGTGTTAGGAGGAACAAGCTTGATACGTAGTGATATTATAATTAATGATTCACATGTGGCTGATAAACAAGGTGGGTGTTACTATAACTATAAAAATAAAAAGAGGGATGTTTCTGAAGTAACTTTCATCACCAGATATACCAATGACAATAGTGTAATTACAGGTATTATACGTAAACACTGGCACATATTTGGTCTTGAACAAAATATTAGTAAAATTGTAGGCACACAGCCAAGATTTACATATAGGAATAGCAAAAATCTAAAGAGAATTCTCTGTATTGATCATAGTACACCAATTAAACAAATACATTCCCTAGGAGAAAGGAAGCTTTTTGGAACTTTCCCATGTGGCTCCTGTAATTTCTGCCATTTTATTAGTGAAAATAAAGTGTTTCAACATCCAAACATGGGTTTCAGTTTTACACCTAGATTTTATGCTTCCTGTAATGACTCAAATCTTATCTATCTGGCAAATTGCAAGCAATGCCAAGCCTTCTATGTAGGCATGACGTCTCGAAGGCTTAGAGATAGGATTTACAACCATACTTACGATATAAAAAAGAATAGTCAGCTGAATGCATTAGCGAAACATGCTACTGCATATAAGGGACACTCGTTTGTGTTCAGAGTGCTACAATTAGTTACTGAGAGAGGAGGAAATCCTATAAATAGACTGGAAACTATAGAGCAGGCATGGGCAAACTACGGCCTGGGGGCCACATGCGACCCATTGAACATTTTGATTCGGCTCGCCAAACTTGAAAAAATTTAATAAATTAACCTTGTTAATGTTTTATTTCCCCTGCAATTCTGATGTTTCCTCACTAGATGGCGCACTCTAGATATATTGGCTTTGTTGAGGTGAAGCGTAGGTCTATTACTCCACGTTTGCACTTTACCCTTTGACCCACCGCCCCTCTATGAAGATGAGCGGACCCAAGAAAAGGAAAGTGGACAGAGAATGTCGAGCGTTCAATAAGGAGTGGACTACTAAATATTTTTTCACTGAACACCGATCATCTGCTGTTTGCCTGATATGCCAAGAAACTGTGGCGTTTTTTAAAGAGTATAATATTAGCCATCACTTTGCCACAAAGCACGCTAATTATGCTAGCAAGCTCTCAACAAAAGAACGGGAAGCTGCTGCTGAGAAGGTGGCAGCTAATTTGAAGGCTCAGCAAAGTTTTTTCACCGTCAAACTGCCATTCAAGAGTCAAGTACCAAGGCCAGTTTTATGCTTTCATTCAAAATAGCAAAGGCCAGCAAACCACTGTCTGAGGCGAGTTTTAAAAGAATGTATGGTAGAGACAGCAGGTATTTTGTGCCCGGAGACCAAAGACAAATTTGAGAAAATCAGTTTATCACGGCGGACAGTGACTCGTGTGGAACTAATAGATGAAGATATCACCAGCAGATTAAACAAAAAGGCGAAGTCATTCACTTTTATTCTTTAGCACTGAATGTGAGCAACGCTGTCAAAGGCACTGCTCAGCTCCTCATATTTATCCGAGGAATCAATGAAACTTTTGAAATAACGGAGGAGTTTTTGACAATGGAGTCTCTGAAAGAACAAACACGGGGAGAGGACTTGTTTGAACGGGTGTCTGCTGCCATCGAAAACATGAAGCTTCCCTGGAGTAAGCTTGTTAATGTCACCACAGATGGATCTCCGAATTTAACGGGAAAAAACATTGGCCTGCTGAGGAGAATCCAGAATAAAGTGAAAGATGAAAACCCTGACCAGGATGTCATTTTCCTCCACTGCATCATCCACCAGGAATCTATATGTAAATCGGTGTTACAGCTGAATCATGTTGTGAATCCTGTGGTGAAACTCGTCAACTTCATACATGCACAGGGACTTCAGCACCGTCAGTTCATTGCGTTCCTGGAGGAAACTGATGCGGATCACCAGGACCTGCTTTATCACTCCCGTGTCCGCTGGTTGAGTTTGGGCAAAGTGTTTCAACGAGTGTGGGAGCTCAAAGAGGAGATTGGCATGTTTTTGGAGCGGTAGGGGAAGACTGATGAATTTCCTGAGCTGAGCAACAAGAGCTGGATGTGTGACTTTGCGTTTGCTATGAACGTATTTTCACACTTGAATGAGCTCAACGTGAAACTGCAGGGGAAGGAGCAGTTTGTGCATGCCATGTACACAAACATGAAAGCCTTCAAATCCAAGCTGGCTTTATTCTCCAGGCAGATTTTGAACAAGTCATTCACTCATTTTCCTAGACTAGCCACGCTGAAAGAGGCCGGAGCAAAAGTAAAGAAATACAGTGAGTCACTGGATGCACTGCACGGAGAATTCTGCCGTCGGTTTTTGGATTTCGACAAAATTGACAAGTCACTTCAATTGGTGGCCTTTCCTCTGTCACAAGACCCCGAAACAGCTCCAGAGGAGCTTCAGCTCGAACTGATCGACCTTCAGTCCGACCCTGCCTTAAAAGAGAAGTTCAACTCTCTGAAACTAAATGACTTCTATGCTTCACTCAATGATGCCGCGTTTCCAAATCTAAGGCGAAAAGCGGAGATGATGTTGGCTTTGTTCGGCTTTACCTTCGTGTGTGAACAGACCTTCAGTGTCATGAACATCAACGAAGCCAGACACAGATCCAAGTTAACAGACCTACACCTCAGATCCATCCTGAGAATCGCCACAACAAAACTAACTCCAGACTTTGATGCTGGCTAAAAAGGAGACCAACAACACTGCTCCCATTAAAATGTGTGTGTCTCCGTGATACGCACGTTGTTAAAATAAACAGTGCACGCAGATCAAATATAACGCTTCACAGACTGACTTGCTGCAACTGTTTCATCCTTGCACTGGTCGTTGTTGACTTTTGGCACTGGGGAAACAAATTGAATAAAAGGAACAGGACAAGTACATCTGCATCTCCTACCGTTTTTGAAAATAAGACAGTCAGGAGGAGAGTGATGGTGATATCCTGAAGGATAACAGAACTTTCAGTGCTTTAAAATAAAATGGTCATTTATTTGATTTTCAGTGTTTAAAGACTCATTTCGAAGTCAGAGATTTTATTGTAATGCTTTTCTTCATTTTCCTTGGAAATTAAAGCATATGTATTCTCCATATCCCAAGATGTGTATTTTTCCCCCAATGAGGTGATGTTTTCAAAGCATGCCATCTATCTGCTCCTGTTCCGGCCCCTTTGTCAAATGTTAAAACTCAATGTGGCCCAAGAATCAAAAAGTTTGCCCACCCCTGCTATAGAGCTTCAATGGATTTTTAGAATGCAAGCACACCAGTTTCCAGGCCTTAATCAATATATAAGCATTAAACCAATACTTGATTCACGTCCTCTGAAATAAAGTTGCATTTATTATTCTTATATCTTATTTGATTTTTATTTTTATTTTATACATTTTTACATGTTATGTTTTCTTAATGAAATTGATATTGTGCATGTAAAAAGTTAATATTTTTATTTTTTTCACCTTTATTTCATGAATTCAATGTAAATTCATCAATTCATTTATTAATAAATATGAACTTGTTGTTATAGTGATTAGTCAAGCATTAGGCTACAAGATTTTGCATACATATATATTTTGGAGTAATATATATATATATATATATATATATATATATAGATATATATATATTTTTTTTTTTAGCATTACATATTAGATGTTTCAGTAAGGATGTGTTGTTTGTAAAATGATGCTTTTAATTAGAAATGTGAGCTACTCCCTGGATGATTTAATTGATTTAACTGATTTAATTAATTGTTTGATGAATTGATTGAATAATTAATTTATGAATGATTTTGTGAATACTATTTAAGATGAGAGTTTTTTAGTATGTTTAGAGATCTGAAGAAGCGTACTCAGTGTGTACGTGAAAGCGCTTATCAACTTTATTGGATTAAAAGTTCATTGATTTATCGTGGTGGACCAGCTTTGTATTTTTTTTAGCATTTCGTTTTGTGTCTTCTAAGTTTGGACCTTTGGACAGCTATGGAACCAACTGCTATAGAATTGGACTATGCTCCCGAAAGGAAGGGTACAAACCGGAAATGGTCTTGTATTACTGAGTTAAATACGAATCCTTTACTCAGTCTGGAATTGCAGTTACCGTCTACACAAGTTCATTCAGGTAACATGGAGAATATGCAAGAATTTAATACTCTTGTTAAGACATTGGAGAATGATTTATATAAGTTACAAAGGCTAATATGGCAGCGACGCCATATAGAGGCATGCCTTCATTTTCAGGTCATACCTCGTGGTATGAGAGTATTATGCATGCCAACGTATGGTAACACCTACCCTGAGCTACTAAAAAGGTGGCAAGAACTAAACATTGATCTAAGCAATAAATACATGAGACTTCTAATTGACTTCTTTACACCTATAGAAAATGAACTGATATTGAAGGTAGAGTCCCTGAATAGGGATCTACAGACTCGTTTTAAAGGAGAAGTGTTTGAGAAGAGATTAGATGGCATGTACTCTCAAATAACCATGTATAGTGATAAACTGCATCAAATAAAACATCGTAAGCTGCAGAGAGACTACAAATACTTTACTAGTGGTCAGATTTTTGTGTGGCCGAGACGTGATCATATGAATTTGAATCAATCTGATCAAAATAGCTCTACAAGGAATCCTGAGGTTTATACTAATACGCAGAATACGCCAATTGCATCTAATATCTCCGGTGTTCATACAGCTGAGATTGATGAAACTGCATCTTTGATGACATCACCACATAGCTTTGTTGCATTAGGAAATGACTTAACTAATGATATGCCACCACCAAACCAACAGGCATTAGTTTCCGGTGCTAGTACATCATTGAATGGAGCAAAACCGAAGCAGTACAATGGCAACATTGAGCGTTTTTTGCCGTTACCTATACAACAAAGGTTTCGAGCACAGAGCAGATCAAACAGCAGAGGAAGGAGAAAAAGGAAGTTCTCTGGAGCAAACCACGGACCAAGTCAACGAGTGAGAGAATAAATGGTATAGTCTTTAATTATTCCAGCTATGAACTATCAGAAGCTGACCTGACTCTTCTAAACAGAGGCTTAACTTTCATACCATCCCAAAGCAGTTGTTTGAGTGAACTTTTGGTTGATTTTAGATTATTTGGGCATTCAGTATCTTTGAAATTAATGTTTATGAATGTTAAAAATTAACAAAAAGCAACTAATGAATATCAGTTTAAACGGAAGAGCTCTTTTATGCCAATGTTTTCTAGTGTAACAGATAGTTTCATAAAATTATGTGAAAGAGATTTCTATGAGTATTTTAAAAAACGTAAATGCTGTTTCTATAACATGACCCATCAAGAAAATAGTTCTTTGTCCAGCTTATCTAACAATTTGAATATAACCATTAAGCCTGCAAATAAAGGGGGTTGGGTAGTAGTGTTAGACACAGATAAATATAATGAATTGATGTTAGAAATGCTTTCAGATGCTGCTACTTATTGCAAAATAGACAGAGTAATGCTAGGTAATTTAATACATGAGATACATGATCTTTTGATGTGTAGACAAATTTCATATGAAAAGTATGAGTTTTTTCTTATTGAACATCCCTTGGTACCACACATAAAAGGTTTGCCGAAGGTACACAAAGGAATTACACCGTTACTTATGCGCCCAATAGTAGCAGGAGAGAGATGAGCGACAGTTACAATTTCGGTCTATCTAGAAAAAACACTTAGTCCTTTGTTAGATAATATATCTACGATATTAAAAGATACATATCAATTAATTAATATTATAAGTACTAAGCCTTTCAAATTAATACCTACCACATGTTTATTAGTTACCTTGGATGTTAAGAACTTATTCACTTCAATACCTAATGAATATGGATTAGAAGCAGTAAGGGAGCTATTAGATCATACATTTAACTTCAACTTTGAGAAACAGACTCTGATATGTGCTTTACTTGACATCGTTTTGAACAATAATGTTTTTATGTTCAACAATCAGTTGTATTTACAAAGATGGGGTGTAGCAATGGGCACCCCTTGCGCAAACACTTATGCCAACCTTGTGGTCTATTATTGGGAATTAAATAATTTATTCAACAGTGTATTCTTTAAGAAAGTTATACTGTATAAAAGGTTTGTGGATGATATACTTTTATTTTGGAATGGTACAGTTGGGGAACTAAAAGATTTTGTGAACTTTTTGGAAACCACGACAAGTTTCTTAAAGTTCACGATGGAATATTCTGTGTTAACCATTGATTTCTTAGATATTACCATAGCGAAGGATACCTATGTTTTTTTATCCACAAACCTTTTTAGGAAGAAATGCTGGAAAAATACAATACTGGAATATGGCAGTATGCATCCCTGCCATATATTCCCGAATGTAGTAAAAAGTCAGTTTACTAGGATAAGCAGATTATGTAAAGAACCTATCCAGCTTAAAGAACAAGCGGATTTATTACAAGATCTTTTTACAGATAGGGGATATAAGACGGATATTGTAAAAAACATTAGGGAGAAGGTGTTAGGAGGAACAAGCTTGATACGTAGTGATATTATAATTAATGATTCACATGTGGCTGATAAACAAGGTGGGTGTTACTATAACTATAAAAATAAAAAGAGGGATGTTTCTGAAGTAACTTTCATCACCAGATATACCAATGACAATAGTGTAATTACAGGTATTATACGTAAACACTGGCACATATTTGGTCTTGAACAAAATATTAGTAAAATTGTAGGCACACAGCCAAGATTTACATATAGGAATAACAAAAATCTAAAGAAAATTCTCTGTATTGATCATAGTACACCAATTAAACAAATACATTCCCTGGGAGAAAGGAAGTCTTTTGGAACTTTCCCATGTGGCTCCTGTAATTTCTGCCATTTTATTAGTGAAAATAAAGTGTTTCAACATCCAAACATGGGTTTCAGTTTTACACCTAGATTTTATGCTTCCTGTAATGACTTGAATCTTATCTATCTGGCAAATTGCAAGAAATGCCAAGCCTTCTATGTATGCATGACATCTCGAAGGCTTAGAGATAGGATTTACAACCATACTTACGATATAAAAAAGAATAATCAGCTGAATGCATTAGCGAAACATGCTACTGCATATAAGGGACACTCGTTTGTGTTCATAGTGCTACAATTAGTTAAAGTTACTGAGAGAGGAGGAAATCCTATAAATAGACTGGAAACTATAGAGCTTCAATGGATTTTTAGAATGCAAGCACACCAGTTTCCAGGCCTTAATCAATATATAAGCATTAAACCAATACTTGATTCACGTCCTCTGAAATAAAGTTGCATTTATTATTCTTATATCTTATTTGATTTTTATTTTTATTTTATACATTTTTACATGTTATGTTTTCTTAATGAAATTGATATTGTGTATGTAAAAAGTTATTATTTTTATTTGTTTCACCTTTATTTCATGAATTCAACGTAAATTCATCAATTCATTTATTAATAAATATGAACTTGTTGTTATAGCGATTAGTCAAGCATTAGGCTACAAGATTTTGCATACATATATATTTTTGAGTAATATATATATATATATATATATATATATATATATATTTTTTAGCATTACATATTAGATGTTTCAGTAAGGATGTGTTGTTTGTAAAATGATGCTTTTAATTAGAAATGTGAGCTACTCCCTGGATGATTTAATTGATTTAACTGATTTAATTAATTGTTTGATGAATTGATTGAATAATTAATTTATGAATGATTTTGTGAATACTATTTAAGATGAGAGTTTTTTAGTATGTTTAGAGATCTGAAGAAGCATACTCAGTGTGTACGTGAAAGCATTTATCAACTTTATTGGATTAAAAGTTCATTGATTTATCGTGGTGGTCCAGCTTTGTATTTTTTTTAGTATTCCGTTTTGTGTCTTCTAAGTTTGGACCTTTGGACAGCAGTGTTACTTTTTATCTTAGTTATACAATACTAATTAAAATATAAAACACTGTTAAGTGCCCTGAGCTCTTTAAACCATAATTTTAAAAAAGAAATGTTTGAACCAATTTTATAGCAATGATTTCTTGCCTCGTGCTGTCTCTTTTATTGGCTTTGCATCCCAGCAACAGTCTCATTGCCAAATGCCTTCACCAATGAGACTGGAGCTAGGACACAGAGCCAATAAGAAACGACTAAGGATTGTGAAGATTTTGAAATTATGCAACATTGTAAGCTGGGTATGCTGCTGTTTCTTTTGCCTTTTTAGCATTTGTTATTAGAAAGCAAACTTGGTGCAATAGTTATATTCTGCAAGGTACAATGGTAATTCCTTTCTGAACCTTCCTCTTGCAGAGAACAAGGACCTTGTGTGTGTGTGTGTGTGTGTGTGTGTGTGTGTGTGTGTGTGTGTGTGTGTGTGTGTGTGTGTGTGTGTGTCTGCTGTTGTCTTAAGTAACTAGATCAGACCATTTATCTCAGCTACTGGATGCAATAGCATCTCTTTTTGGTAAATCACTGAGGATTACTGTCAGTCAGAGTCAGTCATGAGAGTTTCAGAGTTTTTGTGGTTCACACATACTGAATATTTGTTTATGCAAAACCTGTTGTTCTGTTAGCTTTTGAAGTAATTTAAAGTAGTCTGCTCTTATCTGTCTCCAGTTTTGCAGAACATCTACAAATTTCATTCATACATAAAGCCCTTTTCTTGAGCAGGTCCCTTAACTAAGCAGAGCTTTGGGGCAAATGAGAATTTCGGCTAGGACCTTCAGTAGGGTTATCAGCTGTCTCTCTTTGTGAGGGACAGTCCTTCTTTGGGCAGTTGTGTTCTGTGAAAAAAAATACCAAATGTCTTCAGATTTTAGGACAAAAAATGTTTCCTTAGTTTTCTTTAACAGTGGCATACAACATTTTGTATCTGAAACAGCTAAATGCTATATGGAGTGCATAAACAACTTAAATGCTACAAGAATTAGCTTTTATTTTGACAAAAAAAGTGAAATTATGACTTTTGCACTGGCTGTAGATATGTTTTGTTCTTCAAAATCTCACGTTTCTACAAAAAAGTCCCACATCTGGCATTTGAAAAGGTGGCAAGCCTACTCCTGAATGCAAGCTTAATATCTTTCTATGAACCACAGTGGTTATGGTGTAAAGGAAGGAAACAAATTGTAGGTGAACTGTGGCCTTTCTCCATTGTAGTGCAATTTTGGAGTTGGTGTATTTCAGTGGGGGGGGGGTAATTTGATACCGTTTGTGAATTTATCATTGGTGACCAAGTGGTTACTTTCCCACAGAGGATATACAATGTTCTGTGAGTTCATGCTTGTAAAATTGCTGCATTTTTGTGTCGCCATAAATTGTGGTCGACATTATGAAGTAGACCCATGTGTGTATGTGTGTGTGTGTGTGTGTGTGTGTGTGTGTGTGTGTGTGTGTGTGTGTGTGTGTGTGTGTATATATATATATATATATATATATATATATATATGTAGTCTATGTTATATGTTCAGATGCCTAATTGTTTGAAGCACTAATAATCGACAGTCAGTGAGCAAACAATTAAATGTTCAAACATATAAAAAATTAATATTTACAAAAAAAAAGAGAATGTAAAGGGTGTAAGCAGGGGGGGAAGCCCCGCCGCACCCCCCACATGGGGGGCTGCACTCCCCGCTACTTAAATATACCAACTGCAAGATCAAGTAGTTGGTATATTTAAGTAGTGGGGGGGTGGGGGACACATCCCCCCACATGCTGGGAGTGGCGGGGCTTGCCCCCCTGCTTACACCCTTTAGATTTTTTTTTGTTTAGTTTATTTTTTTTACATTTTTAAAAATATTCAAACATTTAAATGTTCGATCACTAAAGGTCGATCTTTAGTGATTCAAACATTTAATTGTTCAAATATTTAACGTAGACCCATATATAGATATATATATATATATATATATATATATATATATATATATATATATATATATATATATATATATATATATACATATATATATATATATATATCTATATACATATATATATCTATCTATATATATATATATATATATATATATATATATGTGTGTGTGTGTGTGTGTGTGTGTGTGTGTGTGTGTGTGTGTGTGTGTGTGTGTGTGTGTGTGTGTGTGTGTGTGCATCTATGTATATATGTGGGATCTACTTTACAAGCTCAAATTTTCAAAACTTCGAACTGCAAATGGTCGAGATCATAAGATCGAAGTTTTGAAACTACAAAATTGTAATTAAAAAAAATAAGAACAACATTTTTTTTACATTTTTGCAGGAGGCAAACCCCCTGCATCCCCACACACCTGCTAAATAAATATTCCAACTGTGAAATTACACTTACAGTGAGGAAAATAAAACATTTTCTGTTCAGTGCTGTACAGCAATGTCCGTTTAAAACATTCAATGTTTTAAAACTTTGAGCTTATGGTCTTGACCATTTACAGCTTGAAGTTTTGAAATGTTGAGCTTTTGAAGGGAGTCCATATATATAGATATAGATGCAAATATATATAGATAGCTATATAGATAGAAGCATGACTGTAAAATACAAGCAATCCAAGGCCCATCTACAGTTCATAGTTCCTTTGTCATGTGCAGTACTGGTGTTGTTTATATTTAAACCCTTATTTATAAAAGGGAAGACATTGTTATCCATTGTTACAGAAGTGCCTCTGAAAAGCAAAACATCACTCCACATTTCCAAAATCAACAGCACAAAAAAGGCATAGATGCTGACATTTGCAAAAAAGTTAAGAAAAGAAAGTCCAATATCATAGCAAATGCATTTTAAATGTCTGTGTCAGAAACTAATGGAGTTGAAACCCAAGGAGGAAGAGGGATACAAAATGCTAATCAGTATATCATTTATTTAAGATGGTTCTCTTCACTGTTGTCTCAAAAATGCTCAAAAGTTCTTGGTCCCATGGTGCAGAGCATAAAACACTTATTGTGTACCAAATAACATATGTTCAACTAGCAGCACTGACAGTGCAGAGACCAGTTGAGGGTTTTACATATGAAGCTGGCCCTTCCACCCTGGAGGAAAGGAATCAGCCTGGTGCACTTCAACAGCAGCGTGAACACCCTGGTGAGCTCCACACTGCAAGTAGTATGTTGTTTGCTAAGGATGTCAATGAGGTATAGAAGTAAAACACATACATCCCTAAGACAGCCATACTGAAGCAAACAAGGGTGTTGCAGAGTGCTGCATTTGGGAATACTCTCTAGATGTAGTATGACATTTCACTAGAGTCCTTGATCTCCTTACTGACCCTAGATTTTGGGCAGGTAGGGTCTGAATGAGGCTATGATGGGTCTGCTAGACGTGGATAACAAGGAGAGAAATTGGTGTTAGCTGATAGTCTGCTGCACGTAAAGGTTGAATATTGTTTGACCTTCCCACTGACTCAAACCAGCATATAAAAACAATGCTAAACTAAGATTAAATTTAGAGAAAATTCAATTGTATGATGGTATTTCTGTCTGAAAAAGAATGTAGCATATTTAATTCAATGCACATGTGGTTTTAATTCATATGGAGAAAGAAAAAAGATGCTTTTCAATAAGACTAAAGGAACATTGTAGGAATATAGGATGTATAAATTATGGGTCTATATTAGAAGAGTGAATTATTTTTTTGGAACATTGATTTTTTCCCTGGGAAAAAAAATTGCTATTCTGTAACTTTGCTCTCTCTTTTCAGACTTCGGGTTTTAAGTGTCGACGAAAGGGTGTTCGCCCTTAAGTCACTTCGCTCTTCTAATATAGACTCATAAATTATTGGTAGCTAATTTTTTTTTAATTTCTTGGAAGCAGATGTGAACATCTGAAAGTGGGTATTGCGTACCATTATAAAATTTGGGACAAATAGACAAAAATGTTAAAGATATTTTGAGGTTTAATGAATGTGCTTTATATTGCAATGTAATACAACCTTATGGATTAAATAAGGAATTACACTTAAAAGCTTAATATGGTGAATATTATTTTTTTAATTGTTGAAGAGGGTTTAAATTTATGAAGTGTGTATTTAATTCCCTTTGACTTTACTGAAAATATCTTCCATTGAAGACTTTAAACTCAAGGCACTAAAAGATTATTAAAGTATTTTATAAACTTTGTTGTTGTTTTTCATGTTGAATTAATATACATAGATAAAATGACAATGTAAAATAAAATGTATCATAAATTAAACATATAATAATATAGTGAATTATTATTATAAAAACATATTTGTCTAAATATGACTTTTGCCAGCTACTGGCAATAACATACCCAAGGAATTTTCCGGTGCTGGAAGGAATGGAGACTACATTAATTTTAACAATACCATGTTATACCTACCATACAAAGGTCACTATAACTTATGGAAGTAACACAGCTGCTGGAGCTACACAAAGCTTAATAAGTTACACAGCGGATACCATCTTTTTTACAGGTAGACATGGTGCCAGATGATCTGTAGATAAGCCAAAATAATGGCTGTCACCTCTAGACAGCATTCTATCATTCCCTGCATTATTATAGTGGTAATACATTTTCTGCACAATTTTCAGCAGGCTTGTTTTAAATGGACACCTAGTGCAACTTATCTTATAATTAAGATGATAAGTGAATTTAAACACATGCTACTTCTACAGAGGGAAACTGCCTGGTAGTACTATGTGAATGAATTTCTTATAACCTTTTCTTCTAGGAAAAGCATCTTTAACTTATCTTTCTCCAACATTGCACACAGAATTTTTTTTCTTAGGTCCCCCTAATACTTATGTCTTTTTTTCTTTTCTTGGAAATTCTCAACTGATCCATTTAAAGCTGTTGTTTGCAGTAACAGGTGTTAAGATAAAATGAATGCCATGGAAGTGATGTGAGACAGAGGATTCTTTGTGATGTCAGCTGGCCCGAAGTATGCAAATGAACAAAGCTGTCATGGATTTATGACATAATTTGCAATACAAGGTGAGTGTGTGTGTGTGTGTGTGTGTGTGTGTGTGTGTGTGTGTGTGTGTGTGTGTGTGTGTGTGTGTGTGTGTGTGTTGGTATTTGTGTGCATGTAAAAGTGAGTATACATGCTAAGATGTCAATGCTTTGGGGATTAGGTTGTCTGCTTCTAAAATGTCCAAAGTACTTTTTAATTCTAGGATATGTCTGTTTTTTAAAGGCAGTTCACTAGGCCAGAGTCTGAAAAACCTATATTCAAGTATATCCTCCTACCTAATCTTCCATTTAAACCTTCTCTTCTAGTTTTCAACACCATCTATTCTGCAGCCTAATGCATTGCTTAGCAGATACTGCATAATACATATTTTCAGAAAAATGTTTGAAATGTTTACATTATCATTACTTCACAACACAGTAACACACTGACCAGCAAGCTAAATAGTGTGAATTCATATACAATTTCACCATAATTATGATTTTTTTTTACTAATTCTATTCCCATATATTAATTTTACAATTGAAATGACACATCATTTTCACCATATGGTTTTCTGTTTCACCTGCAGAAAGCGAACACGGAGATGATAGGTGCCTTGCTATCATGTGTTATGTGCCAGTCAAGCCAATGAGGGTCAGTAGCCATTGATTAAGGAAAACGTTTCTTGGGGAATTAGGCTATCCCAGTTTCTGTGAAATATTCTGAGAGTTAGGTTTTCATAAATGTCCTCTAGACTGGACCATGCATATCAAGCCATTTATTGCATCTGGCTTGTTTTAAAGGAATAAATCAATGATGACTATAGAAATATGGTAAGGCAAGAAATCTGGCCCTCATGTAACTGTCATTGTTTGGATCAGTTTTCTTTCCTTTTCTGCTGTGCACTAGTCTATGTAATACTGATGGAAAAGGGGACCATCTTCTTCCTTTTCTAGTTTTGAAATATTTCTGATGGGTGTAGGACATGTAATCACATATAGGTTGTTAACACCCATTTAACTGAAACAAGGAGATCGGCTGGACAGTTATACAAAACTTAAAAAACACACACAGTTCTACTGAAAATTGCCAAAATACAATAATCACTTCCACAAAAATCACTTTTTTTCAGCAACTTATATTCTGAAACAAAATAAATCTAACAAATAAACTTCTGCAGATGGTGTGAAGGTTCTGAAAAATAGCTTAATAAACTATTTAAACCTCAATACAACATGAATTAACCAGTCATAATATAGCAGACAACACACACCTGCTAACTAGAACTTATATAAAGAAATAGTTCAAAAGTTTAAAAGCATATCCCTTAATTTTGCAACACAAAAAAATATTTCATTAACAATTCTTTATTTAAAACATTTGGTTGTAAATTGTTACATATAAAAATGCACCAAGCCTCTTTTCATTAGAATAATTTTGAAACATTTAAATAAAGATAAGGATGTGGACAAGCATACTTAATAAAAAAAATAAATCTCTTGGATTTTGATTATGGTGCTCAAACAATTGCATGGCTATTGGATTAATTTGGGGCATGTTTTAAATTCCTCTTATATGTTCCTGCGCCTTCTTTCTCACCTGTCTTTTACTGTAACCAATATAGTACTTGCTACATGTACATTGCAAATCATAAACTACAGAATTAAAATGACAATTAGTAATACCTACAGAGTTAAAAGAGATACAGTTTTATACTAAGCTCATAACTCAAGTCCATATAAGGACACACTGAACAACCCTTTCATACTCTATATATCTCATCTCTCTCCCTTTCTAAAGCAGAATGTAGTATACGATCATCAATATTTTGTGAATTTCTTTAAAAAATATTTAACATAAGATTACACACAATAGCACCAGAGGTGTCACTATACCAATGTTCCCCCACAATCTGTGCCATCCCGTCTATAAAAGGGGCATGTGTTACAAAATAAACCTTTACCCTCAGTTCCCTTATTCTTTCACTGTTTTTTTATACTCAACACTTTTTAGTAAGACCAATCTAATTGCACTTTACCCCTAACTAGTGTTTCAACTACTTTGAAGTCATCTCTCTATAAATCTGTTTCTTCAGAACACAAGTTCTTTGTTCTTAAAAATTCTCAGTGAGGAAGAGAATCCAGGAGATGTGGATGATAGGTGCTAGCAGCAGACATAAAAGTATTATCTGAGGTATGCTTTCTATATAATGCAAATTGGATCCTTCCATTCATAATATAAAAATGTATGTCCAAAAATTGTGTTTTATGCTTTTTTATCTGTGAAGTAAAATTATGTCCAAAATAATTATTCTGTAATCTCCCCCCAAAAAAATATGAAACATGTCTAATGATCCCCTCACTACAAAAATGTTCTCAATAAATTGTTTATAAAAAAGCATAACTCATATAATAACAATTTGGGTATGCAGACACCTCCTCATATTTTACAATAATCAAATTTGCATAACTAGGGGCACATCAAGTGCCCATTGTGGTCCCTAGTATATGTATAAAAAAATCACCATAAAGCATAAAAGTTATTAATCAAATAAAGTTTAATCATTGCCATTATTTCAGCAATGCGTTCAACATCCCTAAGGAAAAAAAAGATACAGCAAAAAAAAAAAAAAATCATGTGAGATCAAGGTATAAAGGCTGTTAACATCCACAGTTACTAACAAAAAAATCATGCTGTCAAGAAACTCTGTTTATTTGATATAAAAATGCAAGCTATCCTTTACATACGAGGGCAGTTGCATGACATATGGTTGCAAAACTGGATCTACTTCAGTAGACCAAAATAGCACTTAATCGAAACTTACTTTACTAAGATATCAACAAAGTTTGAATAAATCAAAGCTTTACATTATCACATTTGTTACAGGGAAATGAGGCACTTGGCTAACATTGAATGTAAAAACACACTGCAGTATGTCAAACCCACCCAGGTGGGGGGCAGTTGTGCCCCTCACATCACCCAATGTGGGGGGCTGTGCCTCCACAACCCCCTAACTAAATATAATAACTCCAGGATCACACTACAGTAGAGAAAAGGGCAAATTCCCCCATGTTAGCCAACTACCTCCATTTCATGTAAAAAAAAATGTGGTAATGTGATGCTTCGGTTCATTCAAACTTCAGTAATGTCATTCTCAGTAAACTAAGTTTCAATTAAGTGCAATTTCAGTTTACTGAAGTAGACCCATTAATCCATATCTTAAAACTGTCCCGCCATCTCCAATGGTCCCCAACATGAGAGACAATCCCTGTGATTCAGCAAGCTGCCGTGCAGAAATAAGTTATTCCTGAACAGAAAGGACCATTCCTGTTCAGCATGGCAGTGCGCAATGCATATTTATGAAGGCACGCTGACATGCTCTGAAATGGACACAGTTCCATGTACAAGCACAGGTGGTGTGTCTGAGAGCAGATCTCTCACAATATACATGCCCCCTACACTCCAGAATTTCCTTTTTGGCAATTTAAAATGAGCGAGAGTGCTGCATGGGTATGCCCGTTGCTTAGCTATGCTTAGCTATGCTTAGTCCAGCTTAAACAGCAAAAGAAGTTAAATAGCAAGAGATATCCACAATAAGCAGTACTGCAATAGTGTAGTGGTTAGAGCATGCACTTTGCAAGCAGCCATTCCTGGTTCGATTCACACTGTAATCAATTTGCATTTTACATGTGAAAGCAGTAAATAAGCATTTACTTTGGGAGGGTGGCCTGATGGTTAAGGTGTTTGCCTGACAAACGCCAGGTGCATGGTTTGAGTCTCACAAGGGATAATTGGCTAGGCTTAAATTGGCTCACAAGGGTAGTTAGCTTAGAACTAATCTATGAACATATGAACCTATTATTAGCTACTAAATAATGTATATTTGTTAACAGGAGTACTGCAGTAGGTCCAGATGTGAGGTGTCAGTTTAATAAAGTTGTGAAACCCCCATATAAACACAAGTGTCCAATATAGTATAGTCACACATGAAAAAATGTAATGAAAGCACATTGGGGGATGTCAGGGACAGTAGTCAAATTTGTAATATGTAATGAATGATGAATCAATCCCATGCAGCAGATATAAAATGAAACATAAGTAATGCTAAGCATTGCACAGCTCTGCTTACCATGTGTAAGCATTGTGTAAATATGACTGCTAAACAATGAGTAGCCCAGCTAAGTAGATTTGCCCATTGATAAGCAGTGCTGAACCTGTCCTTTTAAGCACCAACTTCTAAGCAGATTTGCCCATAGCTTAGCTTAGCTCAGCATATTCAAAACTGCCCAATCATGGCAAAGAGTGGGAAATCAGCCATATTTAAACCCCACAGCTGGGAATACAGCTCATAACTGGTTGCAGCTTCCCACTGTAGGCAGTATGGCAGGAGTTGGTGAGGGCATGTGGTTCTGTGCACAATGCTGGGGCATAGAGGAGTCCAAGGTCATGGTAGGACTCCTGGTACATAACCATGATAAGAGACTGCTGCAGGGCCAGTACCAAGGCTCTCAATATAAAGCGGAAGCCTGGGACCATCTCGCCCATGATCTCACCAGTGACACTGGTATCCCTCGGACTGGTAAGCAGGTCTGGCACCACTATGCCGACTTGAAGCGGAGAAAGAGGGAGCTCTTGGATGAGTGGGTCCAAGAAGCAAGGCAGAGGGGTGATGTCCCACCAGTGTGTAATTACTCATACTAATAACTGTTTACTAATGTCCAGCCTGTATATATGATGGATAGGTATGCCTAAATATTTCTCTATTTCCTTACAGCTGCAGCTGAGCGGGCTGTGAATCAGGAAGCCCATGCTAGTAGGCTGAAAAGGCTGTGTTGCGAGGCTGGTGAGTAAGAATCCTGCTTTTAGTAGTCATACCAAATAAATATAAAGTAGTAAAAAGTCACCTGGCAGTATAAAAACTGCGTATGGTTGTACTGAATACACCAGACAATATGACAGTTATAGTCCCATATAGGTGATATTTAAATAAAACTGTAACTGCCTGGCAATAAAGCTCTAAATCTGGGACTGGTTGTGTTTAGTCTGGTATTGTATGGCATTTATTGATGCACTCTCTGAATAGTAATGTTGTGTTAACCACTGTTATCCACACTGTGCTACATAAAAAATGTCTAGGAATGTCTGTATAAGACTGTAGTAAGTACAAGATCAGATTGTACAACAAAGAGAGACTTGGACAGAAAGCACTGAAAAGAGAGATAGCAATATCCAAATAGCACACTCTGCTGAAACTTAAAACTGCTGTACTTTAGTAGACACAACCATGGTTTGAATCCTGGGAGTGGTAATAAGCTGTATGCATAATTATACCTCTCAACTGTACAGACTTTTCAGAATGTCCAGATCATTGGCTCATATTTTCTGCCTGTTCCTCTGTCCCCCTGGCAAATCAGTGGGATGATCTCAGAATTGTAGTCACTAAACAATGACATGCATTTGATTTTCAGACCTTAAAACCTTCAGAAAATGTATATTAAAACAAATCCTGTCACTCTAGCAACTCTCCAAGTTTATGAGAGCAATATTCAAAATATGTCCCTATTTGTACCCCAGTGTTGTCAAGCTTTGTCCAGAGTGTGTGCATTAATAGATTGAGAGGTATGTGCATATTATTAGCTCAGAATCTGGGAATATGTGTAGAAACAGTCAGGTAGTGTTAACAAACATTCCCTCCACAGGTCATTCAGATCAGAAAACTGTGCCTGCCAATAAAGATTTAAATCCTTGACTGGCAGTGTTTACTCTGCTATAGTAAGGCCTGACATGTAGCATTCAGCAACATCTGATATCAGAATAGTACTGTTGTGTCAACCACTGTTTCTCATACTGTGCTACATAAAAAATATGTCTAGGAATATCTGTACAAGATTGTTATAATTACAAGGTCAGATTGTGCAACTAAGAGAGACTTAGAAAGAAAACACCAAAGGAATAGACAGCAATCTCCAAATAGCACACTCTGCTGCAACTTAAATTGTTATCTTTTTAGCAGACACAACCATGGTTAGGATCCTGGGAGTGGTAGTAAGCTGTATGCATAATCATACCTTTCAACTGTATATATTCTTCAGTATGTCCAGATAATTGGCTCATTTTTTCTGCCTGTTCCTCTGTCCCCCTGGCAAATCAGTGGGATGATCTCAGAATTGTAGTCACTAACATGACATACATTTGATTTTCAGACCTCAAAACCTTCAGAAAATGTATATTAAATCAAATCCTGTCACTCTAGCAACTCACCAAGTTTGTGAGAGCAATATTCAAAATATGTCGCTATTTGTACCCCCATGTTGTCAAGCTTTGCCCAGAGTGTGTGCATTAAGAGATTGAGAGGTATATGCATAATATTAACTCAGAATCTGGGAATATGTGTAGAAACAGTCAGGTAGAGTTAACAAACATTCCCTCCACTGGTCTACTAGGTGACAGATGTAGAATTTAGCTATAATACATTTGAAGTACACAATGTGTACAAACATAACACTGCCCAAACCAAGGTTATAGGGTATTGTAATAATACCTGTACATTAATGCTTAGAGTAATAATTATTAAAGTTGTGACTACTACAAGGATATGCAAGTTAATTGACATCTTTCTCCCCCCCCACCATATCTGCAACAATTATCTAAATACACAAATCAGTGGGTATGTTTACATCAAACCTACTACCTTGGGACATATGTCCTATTGTTCAATAAATATTGAAATGTGTTTCAATTAATGTTCCATGTTGAAATACTATCATTGGTGGCCTGTTGCTATCAATGTAACCTGAATGCCATTGTAATGGCCACAGTGGGTCCATCTATGAATGCACTCTGTTTGCTATGCAACTGTTCTAAATCTGGTGTTTTGGGTTAATGGGAATATCTATGCATGCTGTTATAACTAATCTTGGATTGTGTTGACTATTACTAACCCACATATGTTTTAAAACTGCAACACCATAGCATGTTTGGGAAGGCTGGTCCCAGTGGACCCTCCACTTCCACCTCATCTGGCTGTGATCCTGTCACCTGAAGTCAAGTCCAGGGATTGGTGAGTAACGAGCTCTGAAGGGAGTTTGGAGATCTGCTATGCCAGCTTGAGGGCTGCATGGCACATGTAGAGAGTCAGCCTGCCCCTCCTGCTCAGCCCTTAGCACAGCCACCTTCAGGGGCCATGAAGGTGCAGTGGTGACTGCCCATGGGTGGGGACCTCAGTCCCACTGTTTCTATTTGGGGGCTCATGGGCTTCCAATTTCCAAACTTCCCTCCCTGTCCAAGGTGTTTACCCCCCACATGTGTCATACACCGACCCTGTATGCTGTCTTGTCTGTCTTGACTGTCTTCCGACTCAACCAACCCCCCCCAAATATACCTACTATCCTTCCCCAACATCCCACACTCACCTTAACAAAAAAGGGCAATCTGTTCCCAAAAAGATTTTCACACCATATATAACTGTCCATTTTGCACCCGCTTACAACTGCTTAAAAGTGCTTTAATCACTCTGTATCCAACAGCCCTTGTTCTGGCCAGCAAAAAAAGTATCAGCCCTTGCAAGTGTCTAACCTAGGACCTTGCACACCATAGCCACAGCAATTTACCACTAAGCCATCTGAGCTGCAGACATGTGTGATGTTTTCTCAAACATATCATGCAGCACAGTCATTCAACAGTAGGGAAATGTATTTTATATATATATATATATATATATATATATATATATATATATATATATATATATATATATATTTATTTATTTATTTGCAGTTGTTTAACCAGGATAATCCACTGGGTCTGACAGACCCATTTTCAATGGAGTCCTGGGGAGAAAAGCTCCTCATACAGATTACACAAAGATTAATATACACACATAGATTGCATGAAGATTACAGAGGTAAACAGACTGATCAAAAGCATTTCAATCAAAGGTAATAATGTCAAAAGTATGATTTATTTCTTTTTTTTTTTTTTCTAGTAGGATTGAGGATAGGTAGTTAGATGCAGTAGGGTAAGGAATTGCTAGATATTAGTAAGGAGTTGTATAATAGAAGCAAGCAAGAATTTGTTACCTGGGATTTGAGAGAAGGAAGGGAAAAAGTGTTGAAGTAAAGTGTAGGTTATGAGGGATGGGAGCAGGAGCATTCCCATGTGGAAGTTAGATGAGAGTGGAGTGATTTTTTAAAGGATGGGAGGCTAGTAATGGTACGAATGGAGGGGGGAAGGGAGTTCCATAGGCGTGCTAGTGAGTATGATAGGAGGTATTGTCCTGGGGGGTGGAGGGGTCTGTAAACTTCTATAAGGTCTTGATTGTTTGATCTGAGAAGTCTTTGAGTGTGGTGCATTTTAAAGGTAGTCGAGAGTGTGGGACAGAGGGATGGCTGGAAAATGAGTTTATGAGCATAGGTGAGCTGAGTGCAGGAGAGGTAGTTTGGTAGCTCTAGCCAGTTGAGTTTGTGGAGAGATTCACAGTGATGGTTGATTTTTTTTTTGCTAGTGGCGAATCTGGCTATTTTATTGTAACAAGAGGACAGTTTGATTTTGAGAGATGATTGTAGGTTTGTTAGAAGAGGGGGCTCCATAGAGAAGGGAGGGTAAGAGAAATGTAGCAAAGAGAGTAAGTTTAGTAGTTGAGGTGAGGAACCGATTGTGTCGGTAGAGCATACCAAGTTTTTGGTGTTTTTTTTTTATGTTTAGTAGTAGATGGGAGTTGAATTTGAGCCTGTCATTGATTTGAACTCCTAGTAGTTTGGTTTCAGATACCAGCTCAATAGGTGTTTTATTTTGGCTGGTGATGGAGAATAAATTTCGATCGAAGTTCTTAGTTTTAGAGGAGGTAAATATCATAAGTTTAGTTTTAGCAGCATTGAGTGCTAGATGGTTGTCTTTCATCCATTGTTCTGTGGTGGAGAAGGCATCTTGAGTTAGTTTTAAAAGAGTTGGGATGGATGGGGCAGCACAGATGATTGTGGAATCATCTGCAAATTGGATAATGTTAACAAGAGGGATAGAGTGGTAAAAGTCATTAATGCAAATATTAAAGAGGAGGGGGCTCAGTATGGAACCTTGTGGGACACATGTGGGGGTGATGAGGAAGGGGGAGGTGGCCTTTTTCCATTTGACAGCTTGTTGCCTATTGGAGAGATAGCTGGTAAACCATTTGAGGGAAGAGGGTGAGAGGTTTAGGTTAGATAGTTTAGTAAGAAGTAGGTTATGAAAGATAGTGTCGAAGGCCTTAGAGAGATCGAGAAGGATGGTAGATACAGTGAAGCCAGAATCTCTAGCTTTATTCACAGTTTCTAGGAAGGAAAGGAGGGCAGTCATAGTGCTATCATGGGGTCTGAATCCGTGTTGTGTAGGAGTTAATAGGTTGTTGTCCAAGAGATGGGGGAGGAGTTGAAGGTGGATACATTTCTCTAGGACTTTAGAAATGGGAGAGAGGATGGCGATGGGACGGAAATTGGAAATATTAGTATTATTTCCTCCTTCCTCCTTTATGCAGGGGAATGATGTAAGCTTTTTTCCAGATTTGAGGAACATGACCTTCTTGGATAGAGAGGTTGATTAGGATACTGATAGGGAGGGCAATGGCTTCGGCAGCTATGCTGAGGAAGTATGAGGGAATGTCATCAGGGGCATTGGTGCATGGTTTTAGTTTTGGCAGGAGTTTTCTTATAGTAGAAGTAGGAATAGGTTTAAGGAAAAATGGTGGGGGTTAAGAGGGTGAGGAATGAGAGAAAGAAGTTGAAGGGGGAGATGGGTGAGGAGAAGTGGAGGTAGGAGGTGGATTGTTATTTGAAAGAGAAGAGGTAAGTTTGGAAATAGAGTCAGTGAAGAAAGAATTGAATTGGGTAGCAAGATCAGTGTTTTGTACATTTGGGGAGGGGTTAGGGTTTTCTGTAGTACCAGGTTTTAAGAGGGTAGTTATACCTCTCCAGAACTTTTGTGGATTGGTTTTATGGTTGCTTTGAAGTTGGATGAAGTAGTTTCGACGGTCTGCTGAGATAAGCTTTTTAACTGAGTTACGAAGAGTTTTGTATTCATTGAGGTTAGATGTTGATTTGTTCCTCTGGTATTGTGTCCAGGCTTTATCTCTAAGTCGCATGGTGGCTAGTGTACTTTTAGTTAACCAGGGGGTGGCTTTCCTTTTTATTCTTTTGGTTATTAAGGGAGCATGATTATTTAGGAGATGTAGGAAGGTAGTATTAAAGTGAGTTATTGCATTTTCAAGTGGTAGAGTTTTTAGAGGGTACCAGTTAAGTGATTTAAGGGTGTCATAGAAAGCTTCTGGGTTAAAGTTTTTATGGCATCGGGTAGTTAAGTAAGTATGAGTAACTAGTAAGGGAGAAGGAAGACGTCTAGTGAAGATGGGAAGGTGGTCACTGAGGGAGTCAGGGAGGGTTCCACTGTCAGGATAGTTGTGGGGGTGGGAGACTAGAATCCAGTCTAAAATGTTGCCACTAGTGAAGTCTTTAGATGGCCTAGTTATGGAGTTGATGAGTTGAGAGTAGTTGTATAGGATGATGTTGAGGGGGTGAGTAGGAGACTGAATGGAGGACCAATTAATATTGGTGTCTCCCATGATTATAGTTTCATTACAGATATTAGTTGATAGCCAGGAGAGGATTTCTTCGAGTATTGGGACATTGTCTCCAGGGGGAATGTAAAAAGAGGCTATGTATATAAATTTATGTTTGTTTAGCTGAGAATGAGCTAGTATTAATTCTGCATTACCGAACTTTGGAATGGCTTTATTATAGGGTGTTATGCATAGGGAGGAAGAGTAGGTTAGAGCTACTCCACCACCTTCTTTATGGGTTCTGTCTGTTCTGATGATAGAGTAATTAGGTGGTACTATCTTTTCGTTTTTTATATGAGGTTTTAGCCAGGTTTCAGAAATAGCTAGGATGTCTGGTTTGTTATGGAGTAGCCAGGCATGGAGATTTGGAATTTTGTTAGCTAAGCTTTGTGCATTAAAAGATGCATGTAGGATGAATTTGTTTATTGATGAGGAGGGGTTTGGGCCTGGGTTAGGGTGTATATCACCAGATAAAAGTATGGAAGTTAGAAGTTGAGTTAAGTAGTGGAGGTGTTTGGATTGTTTTGATTGAGAGGTATAAGTTGAAAGATTAGTGGGAGATATGGAGGGTAGAGTGGTTGTTGAGGTTTTATGAGGGGGGAATAGTTTGAAATGAAAACATAGGTTGTTGAAGGGATATAGTTCAGGGGAGATTGAGTTGAAGAAGTTGGACTGTGAAGTATGGAGAGGGCAGGTTGTGTGTAAGAGTGGTGAGTGGGAGATGAGATAAGGTTGAATAAGATAGTAGATGTAGGTAAGGTTCAGAAGGAGTAGTAGTTGAACTGGGAAGTATGAGTATTTTTTAAGCATTTTAGGGTTTTGATAAGCAATGTAGTGGTGTTGAGTAAGGAGGAGGGATGTGAAGTAAGAGTTGTATGTAAGTGGGAGGAGATAGGAAGAGGAAGAGGTGGAGTTTAGAGGTTGGAGAGGAAGTAGGAGTGGCTAAATGGTTATAAATGTAGATGTAGTGGAGGTGAGTGGGAATTGGGGGTGGGGTAGGGGAGAGGAGTGAGCCCGCAGGGCGAACGGAACGGGGAAGAAAAAAAAAAAGAAAGATCAGCTGAAAAAAGTATCAGCTACTGCTGATGATATAGAAAGGTAAGTAGATGTAGTACCAGATAAGGACAAGTAATATGTAGGGAAGAAAAATATGTTTTAAATAGATAAGTTGATGTAGTACAGGGGGTGAAAAACCAGATTGTAGACAGAGAAAAATACAGGCTCTTAAGTTAATTGGCCAGTTTACTAGGAGAGAAGCCAAGGTAACATTAAAGTTGCATTTGGCAAGTAGGTGCTGCCACTTAGTGGTGAGAATGAAGAATGCAGGCAGCAAGGTGAGCAGGTCACCTACAACGTTCACTATGTAAGTATCTAGGACAGAGGTGACTTGGGGGGAGAGAGTATGTTTGTGAGGTCCACGGTAGGCTGCTGAATCACGTACAAGGGAAGTTAGACAAAACAAAATGTGTTACTGAGTAGGTAGTATAGAAACAGTCGATGTTATAAGGCTACCTACATTCAGAAAATTACTTTAGGGCAGTTCTTCACAGGGAGTTTTCAGAAGAGATGCAGGAGGTATTCCGTTTTGGTTTGAGGTGGGGAGGGAGCTTCTGTAGTGAGTTTCTGAAGTGAGGAACTGTAAATAAAAAAAAGAGAGGAGAAAAAGTCTAGGTTAGGTTCATTAAGTGGTGAAACTGCAGATAGAGAGAGGAAGGAGAAAGAGGGAATATTCAGTAGGAAATGAGTAGTAAATATGAAGTTAGTAGATAAATACAGAGCTCAAAGGGATAGGCACAGAAGTGAATATTGTAGGTAGATAGGGAGTTCGAGGGATAGACATAGAGGAAGGGGAAATATAGAGGAGAGTGGTAAGTGAAGAGAGGTAAATGGCAGCAAAGGAATGGCTTCTAGGCAGTGCAAATCAGGTAAGGTGAGATGCAGGGTTAAGAACTCAGTCATTTTACAAAGACCAACTTTACCACAGTACCCCAGCCTGGTAAGAGGATGGGGGGATTAACTATGGTAGCTACTAACAATCAGGGAAAATATGACAGGCAGTAAATGGAACAATAAAGCAAGTACAGGCATATGTTACATCTAGCAAACTGAAACAAATGGTAATGCAGAGCACTTTAAAAATAAAGCAAACATTTACAGTGACAATTGGAACATTATGTTCTACCAGGGTTATCTAAACAGTAGTGCTAGCAAAGATGTGTACAAGCACCATCTAATACATTGCTTAGGATTATAAAAATGTCTAAAGCACTACCTAGATGTAGCAAAAATGGGTATCTGTATAAGGCTGTGTCTTATCTCAATCTACTAGGGAAACAGTATTTAATCAAATAGTTATAAGCATTTAAAGTATTATAAGAATGGCAACTAGGGTAATGCACAGCACTTGAAACATTGCACCCTCAGTCTGCTAGGCAGAAATAACACTTAATTAACAGTCATAGGCAGATTAAGCATATGTAAAAAAATAAACAATTGTGGTACAGTACAGCTCATTAAACATGGAAACAGCATAACTGGAGGAAAAGACCTAGAACCTTATATTCTGCTCTTTAAAAATAAAACATAGCATAACAGGGGAAAAAGAGCTAGACCCTAGTATTGTGCCAAGGCTGTCTTAGCAAGGAATGTAGTACAGATATACCCAGCAGGGCCAATGTGCTACCTAAGGGTACTATGAAGGAAGTTCAAAGGAGGCTGTGTCTATATTCATTACAAGGATACTGTATCATATGTGCATGTCGGAATATTAGAAGGAGAAATAAAGGAAGCCTTCTACCAACAGTCTATAGACTTCGTACGTTGATCTGGCACCTAATAATCCGTGTTAGGGAATAAAGGTTAGGTTACAGGCCAGATGGGTGATGTGCGAGCAAGAGTTGATTCTCTCAGCGTGTGTAAAGGATTGCACGCGTGTTGAGACACACTTTGATGGCGTTTGCTCTTGCTCAGAATTGTTAGCTAAAAATGCTGAGAAAGAAGCTTCGATGGGGCGCAACACACATGCGCATGTAGAGACACACTTTGGTGTTAGCAAAAAACACTAAGAGAGGGGCCTCAATGGGGCTCAACACACTTTATGCATGTTGAGACAAACTTTGGTGGTGTTCACTCATGCTCAGGATGGTTAGCTAAAATATGCTACAAGCAGAGCCTCAATGGGGCTCGTATAAGTGGAGGTGTTTACTCGTGCTCTGAATGGTTGGCTAGAAAACGCTGAGGCAGAAGCCCCAATGGGGCTCGCATAAAGTAGAAAGTGAGTAACACTGTGGGGAAGCTATGATGGTAGCATACAGTCGGCTACTAGTTGAAGCTAGCGATATGCTAGTAAATCAAATTAGACGCCGTTTTAGAGAAAAAGCAATGGCAAAGGAGTATCGCAAACAGATCACTATATTGTGATTCTAGGTATAAACATAGATATTAACAGTGTCTAAGGCACAATAAGTAGATGATTTTAGTGGTTCTAGCATATATATATATATATATATATATATATATATATATGTGTGTGTGTGTGTGTGTGTGTGTGTGTGTGTGTGTGTGTGTGTGTGTGTGTGTGTATATGTGTGTGTGTGTGTGTGTGTGTGAGTGTGTGTGTGCATGTGGCGTGTGAGCGTGTGTGTGTGTGTGTGTGTGTGTGTGTGTGTGTGTGTGTGTGTGTTTGTATATATGTAGACATACATGTCTCTCTCTCTCTATATATACACACATATATATATATATATATATATATATATATATATATATATATATATATATATATATGTGTGTGTGTTTGTGTATGTTTATATATATATATATATATATATATATATATATATATATTTGCCTGACACTCATTTGCCTGAGACCAAATGACTGAAATTTCATTTGCCTGTCACTTCATTTGACTGACAAGTATTATTAGCAAGAAAATGGAATATGCCCCCTTCCCCACTGCAGTGCGATCCTGCACCCTGTGCAGATCAGAACAGTTGACAGATATGGCCCACTGCCCACAGGGCCAGATGCTATATCCATAGCAGATGTTTAGCTTGAAATCATTACAGAAAGTCTTGATTGCACATATAAATCTTTCAACATCATCTATCTCCCATTATTGCAGACCAACTGCTACATTGAATTACATGCTGACATGTTTCACATACCTGTTTTATTATTGTGCACTCTTCTGTGTACCAGTTGGATGTCTTCTTTGTTTTTTTTTTTTATTAAGTAGTATTTAAGTTGGTGTAGCAGATCTCCCAATTCTCTGCAGAGCTCCCTATGTACCAGACCCTGGACCTGACTTCTGGTGATAGGATCCTGTCTGTGCCCAGGGAGGGACAAGCCCCATCCCCTGAGGTGGTTCCATCTGAAGGTAGTGCAGGACCAGCAGATAAGGAGGTCCTGGGGTGGGTCTCAAATGTGCTGTGACCCGGTGCCATGGCCAGATGAGGTGGAAGAGGTGAGTCCACTGGGAATGGCCTTCCCAAACATGCTATTGTGTTGCAGTTTTAGAACACATGTGGGTTAGTAATAGTCATCACAATCCAGGATTAGTTATAACAGTATGCATAGATAATCCCATTAACCCAAAACCTCAGATGTGGAACAGTTGCATAGAAACAGAACACATGCATATATGGAACCACAGTGGCCATTACAATGGCAAGCAGGTTACATTGATAGCAGAAGGCCACAAATAATAGTGTTTGAACATGGAACATAAATAGAAACACATTTCAATATTTGTTGAACAATAGGATATATGTCCCAACAGTAGGTTTGATGTAGACATACCCATTGATTTATGTGCTCAGATTATTGTTGCAGATATGGTGGGGGTGGATGTCAGTTAACAACTATTATATCCTTGCAGTATGAGATCTTCAGACCTTTTTCCTGTTTATGTATTCCAGGTACCATGTCTCCCTGTGTATACTCCCCAGGAGAATAATATTATCATAAACTTCCTTGTACAACATCACAGAACCCTCTTTGGATGCACGGCCCATGATTTGCAGGAAGGGACCGCCCTGTGGAATGAGCTTGTCCACAGGATAAATGGTGTCAGCTTGCATAACCACATTTATGAGCAGGTGTGACATGGTTGCACTGATATCATCCGCCATGCCCATCAGCGTGTTGCTGTATTTAGGCGGCACCAGCTAGCCACAGGTGGGGGTCATGCCATCTCACCCCCACTAACACATGCTGAGGAGCTCATCAGCTTTGGGACACCCACCTGCCAGCCAAGCCAGGAACCTGACAATAGCATTGTGGAGGTGGAAGCTACCCACACAATTGACGAGGAGCATGCAGGTAAGGCCCCAGGACACATTAGTAGACCACTGCTACTTATTCATCTTCATCTATAAAGTATCTTCATGCATATGTCAGATAACTTAGTCTGTTGATGCAGTGTAGTAAGGAACAGATGTGCATAATCTCTAGTATTGTGGGCTTATACTGTTGATGTACTGAAATGCTGCTCCCATCCTGCACCAATGCTACAAATGTGGCTACTGACATTACATCTCTCACACAACTATGTAGGTCCCTCTGGTAAACAACTGGGGCAGCAGTCTGTAGCTGGTAAGTATGTAGTTGTTTTATTCAGGTTTGCCAATACACTGGCCATGTTATGGCCATGGTATTTGCCATGCACACATTTAACACACCTTCCCATAATGTATGCTGTACATGTTCACTTATCGTTGATGTTAACTGCACTGCATTACAGTGGTCACCATGGTGGCATATCTGAAGGGTATATAAAAGTCCTGCAGTATACCTAACAACCTGTAAGTGCAAGATGTGTGGACAGAAATTAACATAATGGTGGGACAAATGGCCTACAGTAGGGACATGTCTGAAACATTACTCTTATACAGTGACTACAACAGTGTGTATACACCAATATTACAATGGCAACTGTTACAGATCTATGCAATGGCATATCACAATACCACATTTGAAACCTTTTGCAACCTGTAATGTGATCCTAACCTGAGCAATGAATGTGTAATATGGAATCCTATTTATTTATTTTTATTTATTTATTTTACATTTGTTGACCGGGATAGCCCGACTGGATATATGTCCATTTTCAGCTGAGGCCCGGGGAGAAAAGCTCCAAGATAATAATACACATTGAACATTTAGTAAAATTCTACTTTCAAACAGATTACAGTCACAAGCAATACCAGCATTTAGCACATATAGTACTAACTTATTATAAAACACTTTACAAAACATAACATTATTTTCAAAGTTATATAGACATAACATTACATTCAGGTTTAAGACACATTGAGCAGCAGTTATACAATTGACCCTTCCCGAAATGTTGTGGTAGAAAAAAGTTAGAAGTAGTTGAAGGTAAGGCACCTAAGTAATAGAGCGGTCACTCGTCAAGGTTAGTGCAAGGACATAACCAATGAGTTTTGAAGTATTTCTTGAGTTTGTTTTTGAATTGAATTAGAGAGGGTTCTAGGGTCAAGTCAGCTGGGAGACTGTTCCATGTTTTTCCAACAGAGTTGGCAAGCAGAGAGTCCCCACCTGAGTAGTTGGATTTGTATGTTTGAACTAGGAGTCTAGTGGATGATCACAGTGGCCAGGTGCTGGTGTAGGGGCTGATAATGTTTTTTAGTGCAGGTGTAATTCCTGGTTGATAAAGGACTTTATGTGCCACTATTAGCTGATTGAACTGCTGTAGGCTAGGCAGCTCAAGCCATCCTAGGTGATTTAGGTTGTGACAGTGGTGTGTCTGGTAGGCTGTGCCAGTAGCAAATCTGGCAATGTGGTTATAGCAGAAAGATAGTTTATTAAGATCTGTTTTGTTTAAGTTGGAGAATAGAGGTGAGGCGTATTGAAGAGTTGATTGTAGATGGGAATGAGCAATTGCATTTCTAGCAAGTGGCCCACTTGAAGTGGGGTGAGGAAATGTTTGATTCTGTAAAGAGAGCCAAGTTTTTTATTAATGGTTTTGATAGTTTGATTGATATGCACATCAGACTTCAGGTTGGTATCAACTATGACACCCAGTAGTTTAGTATGGACTTCTGAGGAGATGATAGTGCCCTTGTTAGCAGTTATGTTGAAGGATGCAGGGAGGTCCTGCGTGTGAAGGGAGAAGAGGAACAGCTTAGTTTTGTTGGGATTTAAGATTAGATGTTGACTGGAGAGCCATTTTTCCACTGTATTGAAGGTATTTTGGGTTAATGTGAATAAAGTAGTGGGTGAAGTGTCAGAACAAATCAAGGTGGAGTCATCCGCATATTGAATGCAGGTAGCATCTGGGATGACTGAATGTAGGTCGTTAACAAAGATGGAGAAAAGAAGGGGTCCTAGTATTGAGCCCTGGGGGACTCTTAATGTGATGTGTAGGTGAGATGATAGCTTGTCCTGCCATAGGACTGCCTGTTGCTTGCCCTGCATGTAGGATGGAAACCATTGGAGTGCATGGTTGTTTAAGGAGAAGGCCTTCAAGGTATTTATAAGCATTTTGTGGTCAACCATGTCAAAACCCTTGGATAGATCTAGAAAGAGTGCTGAGGATAGTTTGTTATTATTGTGATTGTGGTTAATGACATTAGAGAAAGAGAGGAGGGCAGAAGTAGTACTGTGGTGTGGCTTAAAGCCATGCTGAAAGTTGGACAACAGCTTGTTCTGTGTGAGGTAGTGCATGAGCTGTATGTGTAATTTTAGCTAGAGGTGACAGAATTGTTATGGGTCTAAAATTTGACAGTTCAGTGGAACTGCTTCCTTTATGGAGAGGTACGATATGGGAGATTTTCCATATAGTAGGTACAGTAGCTTCAGATATAGCTCTGTTGATCGCGTATGTCTATTACCTTTGCCCACTCACCTGCAACAGAGGCAGCCATGGCTTGTACACATCTTATAAACCATGGAATGGATCCCATATCTAAACGGTAGCACTCAGGAGTGGGAGACATAGCCTTACCTTACCATTGCATATACCATGGCAAACAGTGCAGACAGTCATGTATGTGAATATGAAGTATGGGACATTAATGTAGAAAATAAACAGATGCCCACCCAAGACAGATGACAACATGTGTTGCAAACGGGTCATGGAGGCTGCCAGAAACATGCAGCAACATTGAGGGACTTACAAGAATGTCTAGCAAGTGCTACCTGTGCAGTACCTGTATTGACAATCACCTGGACTCTGCATAACTGTGGCTTATGGGTTAGGGTAATCACATGGAAGAGTTGTTCCACAGAAAACATCATCCAGGGCTCTCTACAGCTAGCATATGCATAACATCATGTCTCCCAAAGGCATGTGTTGCAATGTGTAATGGTGTACTGAGACCAAGGCTAAAACCTACAGACAGTATTAATAAAGATACATGTGGTGCACAAGCAACACCTAACTCCACCTCAGGCCCATCATTCCCATCTGTACATTGTTGGCACCAGTGTACACCTTTAGGTTTGCTGTTTTTTAGCAGGAACTAGGCCAGCAGATATGGTGTTCTGTATTTGGAACACTGCAAAATGACACTCATGTATAGCCCATAGATGTCAAGCATCTTCATTAAGGCTGAGGATGGAAAGGGGTGTCATCCCAAAACACAACAGTGAACTGAAGCATACAGCCAAAGCTTACTAAGAATGGCTGTATCTGAACACAGTCAAGGTCATTATTTGTGCCAGATTAAGCCCTGACTCCAGAGCAATAGTGAAAGCACTGTGTGACCTCCAAGTGCTGTGCACATGAGCTGACCTTACAATCTGGCAGAGTTGGGGGACATTTGTAGGGCAGAGTGACCAAATAATGGCAAGTGAAGATGGGTCATGCTAGTATACCCCTTCCAGGAATAGTGACTGCTGTAGTTCACTTAACAGGTCCTGCAACAAACCATCATGTTAAGGGTGTGCACACTTATGCAACCCACATATTGTATGCATCTCAATCAGCATCTGCACAACTAACACATTTATTTGATACTGCATTTAATTGCACAGGTAATATGTCACATATCAGATATGTGTAATGTCAACATATGCAGTATTGTGACTCCATTGCATATCACGGAAAAGGCTGGCATGTCAATAAGGGTGTGTACAGTCCTCATAGCCACAGTAAGCTTTGTTGGTTGTCAGCGTAATTGGATTTTATTGCTCATGCATGCACTGCTGATGATGAGATCTGCAAATCAGAGGTCAGGCATTCACCTGTTAAGTGAACCGTGTTTATGTGTGTGTGTGTGTGTGTGTGTGTGTGTGTGTGTGTGTGTGTGTGTGTGTGTGTGTGTGTGTGTGTGAATGTGTGTAGAGGTACGCAATGATGTACAGGTCTAAAATTACGTTTTTTGTTTTTCCCTCAGGCAAACTGATGTTAGTGTCCATATAGACTCTGACAATGATGATAGGTATGGAGGGTGACAGGCAGGAGTGCCAGTGGCTGAAACAGTGCCGTCAGTTAACATATCACTTTTATCCACCCCATCCCCGCACACAGTCACAATGCCTATACATACCCCATTACCAGTGGCCATAGATGAGGGACAGTTGGTGGGTGGTGGCATGGGACAGGACAGTGTGGTGACTATGGCAAGTGTGTTTGTACACAGCACCCATATCTGGAAGACCAGTGAGGTAGCACACAGGCAGATGTACAGGGATGCTCGTAGGAGGGCTGCTGGCCATCATGCCCCTGGCAGAAGTGCCACCGCAGGTGTCACCAGACGCATGTTTTGGTCCATCATGGAGGCACAGGCACATATGGAACATTATACCAGACAGAGTCTGAGGCCCCAGAGGGTTACTCATTCTGCTGTACTTGACAACATCCGTGATCTTGCTGGTGTCCACCATTATTTTGCAGAGGTCCTGGATAGATGGTTGAGTGCGATGGTGGGAATCCTTGACCATGCAATGTCTGTGTTAGAGCATATGATGGGAGTAGGGCTAGAGCCATGTGGACGTAGGTCAGCAACACCAACAGGTGGAGGTCTACGTGGATGTGAACAAGTCACAGCTGCTCCAGTAGTGGCAGTACCATCACCAAAACTGCAGGGGGATGCTGTCCACACCACAACACAGCAGGCCATGTGCACGTGGTCCTGGCTTATCCCAACAGGGACCCGGATCCAGCGGACATTTGTCATCATCAGGGAGAGTACCAAATCTGGGCTTGTACCTGGTAGTGCCCGTGGAACCCCTGGCAGGCACAGTTCTCATGTCTGTGGCCGGACACAGTGAACTGTACACCCTGCCATGTATGGTCTGCAGCTGTCCAACAAACCAGTGTATAAGGCAGCCACATGAAAGAACTGTGTGCATACATACACACACACATCACCAACACTGCTAGGGTACCTCCATACCTGCACACACCACATCTGCACAGCCCAATTGATAATGAAACCCCCCTAACACACACATGACATCAACCAAACAGCTCAGCCTGGGTCTCCAGCAAACCCACAACACACCCTGTGCATATGATGATACCTGTGCCTGTCATCCATATGATCGATGCAGGGACATGCTAATATGGTCCTAATGCACAGGGTAAATGTACTAAGGTTTAGCAGTGTAAGCTGTGTAACATTTTTTCAGCTGAAAGGTTTAATGCTTATATGTCAGGATGTGTAGCTGTCTGGCCATGATGCATTATAGCTGTTATTAACACTGACTGATTGTGTTTTTCATAATGTATTCGGTTTGTGTTGTAGGCGTCTATGTGTCAGCGGGATGTTAGACTGCTGTTGTTTCCTACAAGGGGTATGACACTATTGTGACACATTGACTATGTCATATCCTGGGTACAGCTGAACACAAGTAACAAGGCTGTATAACAGTTACTGCATGTGCCATATGGCTGATAGGTCTGAGGGATGTATAAAGGTGAGTGCATGGTGGCTGATGTCAGCAGCTCTTCTACAGTGGACAATGGTAAGTGTACTGGGTGGCACACACCAAATGTTTGTGAATAACACACACGCACACACACACACACACACACACACACACACACACACACACACACACACACACACACACGCAGAGGCTTTGGTGTTGATGCAATACACAGAGAATACTGTACATATGGATGTACTTAATTTTGCAGTGAACTCATTTTAGCCTATGTAATTCCACCAAAACAAACTAGGCAAAACATCACATCAGTAAATAATCAGTCTGCCAGTTTAATGTCATTGACGTTGGTACTGGCAGGGTATATGTCTTCTTCCCCAATGTAAAGCAATCCTGGAATTGGTAAATATAGGTGTGCTGGTGTGGGTGGCACAGCCCTCCACTTTGGAGGGTGTGGGTTGGCGTAGATACACATAGCGTGATTGACAACTACTTAACCTGTTAACATAAACTGTACAGTATTACGGCAGACTAAGCAAGGGGATACACACAACAATAACTCCAATGAGGGTGGCTGTGCCCACAACATCCACACCCAACTATATATACCAACTCCAGTATTGCTGTACAGCTGTACATTGGGGAAGAGGGCATTTACACTTCTACTACTCATTTTGATGGAATGAATTTCCACAAGATGATTCCTTTGAAATGTTAGCATTTGCCAGTCATTTCTCAGACAAATGACCTACTGGGACATGTATTTTCTGCAAACTGAAGTAGATCCCTTCACATACACACACACTAACTTGGCAACACTGAGAGTAAAACCCCTACCTAGGTAATTATTGCTACTAATGTGTTTGGCCTTAATTGCACAGACCAAACAGCTTTTAGGATGAGGTGTGTCCTGAGTTTCTTGTTAAGTGAAGAACATCACCAGGCCTTGTACAGTATGGTAATGGAGGATGTACTGTGTGTTAATGAGCAATACACAGTATGTCATACTGTCATATATGCATTGACAAACTCATAACAGTCATAGACATTTGAGAGACCTGGGTTTATCAGTGCTAACTACCTTGCCAGTGAGACCATTCTGTTACAGAGAATTTGACACAGCACATGCATCATTGGGCTGGATAGTGTAATCAGTTACCTGTATAGTTGATGGTGACATTGATCCTCATACAGTGGACCTTGGGGCATGTACTGGGGGTACCATGGTGTAAATACAGTATACCCAGCACCCACACCCCACATTGGATATTTTACTCACTGAAACCCATGATAATGCTCTGACATACCCATAATCACACATTGACCAGGACTGCAATACAACCCCTTCTCTATCTAATCAGTGCTACTACAGGGATATGCATTTATTGCACATGCCACAGGGATAGTAGGGTGAGGGTTTGTCATGGCTCTCCTAATGTCAACAGCACTATCCCTTATAGTGTATGGCAGGGTGTATTGTATTTGGAGAATGTGGCCTCAGAATGTTGTATCCTACAAATATGTACACTTGAACACATACACACACTTGCCAGGACTCGGAGGGTAACCAATGCCTATCTGCCCATTTGTACAACGGTGTTGCGCTGGTACTGCAAGCTCCAGGTAGCCCATAGGGTGAAGAGTGTAACAAGGTACTTTTAATGTCCATTGCAGCAGCAGCCATTTCTAACTATGACAATGGGAGGTGTAGTGGGTGAGAAGGCCCTCAGGGTATTATCAACTACAAGTTAAAAACACACAGACACTGTTATTCTCAGTAATGCACACAGACACATTTGTCAGTACTGGGGTCCATAGGTGCAGGTGTTCCTCGGTGTGTACTAGGCTAATGTCCATGGAGAGATGAGAAGAGTAGGGGATGTGGGTACACTGGTATCATGCCACCTGACATTTGTCAGCAGGCCATCTATCAACTGATGCCACTTGAGTGATCCCCAGTGTGACAGTTAAATGCAACATCCAATCATCTAGTTTTCCCTTGCAGAGGGCCAGTGAGGTGCTCCAATTGACATGTATGCAACATATATTACATAACATGGCCAGTGTCTGGGTGGGAGACCTGTACCCATGCATGTTCTTTTGAATGTGGTAGTCTAGTTGAGGTATCCATGGCATGTGGTGTATACAGGGTGAGGTTTCCTATCTGTGGCATTCATAATACAGCTGGGCAGACATGTCAGTGTCAGTCAAGCATAGATTGCCTGTAAGCAGCCAGGATGGATACCTGACATCTGCACATTTCTGCAGAGGACAGACAGAAATCAGCTAGCCAACAGGTTATGCATTAGGATGAATGTTTTGACAGATAGACATCTGACACTGATAGGTATGCCATTACTACATGACAGCAGCCCTCAATGACATGTCCTATACACATAGTAGTCTACAGTTAATATCCACATATCAGATCAATATCCTGTAGCAAATACTTAATAACACACATCTCATGCACCAAGAACATGTTAGTCAGTAGTCAGAGTCCAGCTTTGCATGCAGGGATGTATGGTTTTAGTACTGCAATCTGCAATCTACTCATACTTGGGAAAGCACTGTTAACAGTAGTAATGTAATGATACTATACATGCAAGTGTTACTGCATATAACCTGGGATGCTAGCCATGAATGAAACACATACCAAGAGAAAAGATTGCTGTACTAGCCATATATACTCAGGTGTCCCATACAGTATACTCACACTCCTTGCTACTGTAATGACAGCACATAGAAACATGTTATGTACATGGAATTAAACACACTTATTAAAGATGTCATTATCCTGCTATTTCATCAGACTGTAATGTGATCACTGGTTGCCAGGACTGAGCTATGCTTAGCAGATGTAAGCATTGCTTAAATATAAATGCTAAGCACATTTGCACACTGGTAAGCGAAGCATACATGGTGTAAGCGCCTTTTCGTTTAACTGTACATTACCACCACTTACCATCGTGCAAACCCATGAAAACCCGTTTAAAGCTGCTCAAAACTGCCTTAACCACTCTGTATCCAGCTGTCCTTGTTCTGCCTATCAACAAAATAAACAGCCATTGCAGGTCTTGAACCCAGGACCCTGTTCACTATAATGACAGCAGTTAACCACTAAGCCATGAAAATGTTTGTTGTTTTTTCAAATATATGTTTCAGTACACATACTGAAGAGTAGTAAACAACTGCTTTGACTTCTACAATTGTTTAGTACTTGTTAGTGAAAATATTGTAGAATCAGTATGTTGTTATATCTAAATATACACATTTCAGATAAATATGGTGGGATACATCTGGGAAGGTATATACAACGCACATGTTTAAACATAACAAGGATATGGATATATATATATATATATATATATATATATATATATATATATATATATATATATATATATATATATATATCTGTATATATATATATATATATATATATATATATATATATATATATATATATATATATATATATATATATATATATATATATATATCCATATCACAAAAATACTGGAATAGATAAGTTCACACAGTTGCTGCATTCACAGACTCCTGTCTGTCCTAAAACATTAAACTGGAAGAGCAGAGGTCCCAAGCCGACATACTTCCCACTAGTTAGTGACATACATCTTCACAGCATCCCACTGCTTTTTCAGAAATACACAACTCATATGGTGGCCAGGCAACAGTACATCTGACAAATATCTAGACATAACATAACACTAGGTAAATACACTGAGCTGCTAGGAATGTCACAAGGCACTGTGCACCTACAGGCAGACAGCCACAACACTGACCCAAGTTTCCTATGGGAGAATACACATGTACTTGCAAATACAGCAGGCACTACAGGCATGTAACAGCATAGAGTAACAGACACCAGTGTGAAAGTGCATACCCACAACCAATCTCAACACAGTCACAGTCACATTATGGTAAGCCTAGTTAATTGTACAGTATATGGACTGTGTGAACAAAACCATACTAATATGTGCCACTTCCACACTAACCTTACATATACTGGCCCAATACACAGTGTAGTCTGATGCCTGACTATGGTATGGGCATGTCTCAGTCTGGCCCTACAAACATATACACTGATAGTGTACCGTAAACTGGAGCACCATGCAACGTCAGATAGAACAGAACCAAGAACAATGACATCTACCACAGTCTGTACACAGGCCAAGTAACATATTCACAATACACACTTTGTCAACAATCACCATAAGTACACAGATCTTACTACTGCACAGACTACAGCAGAATGTCAAGGTTTTGTCCTCAAATCTAAGGTCTACTATACATAACTTGTCTAGCAGTCTGATATCTCACTGGCTTATCAGGTATGATGTCAGTAAATAATGATATACTGTACATATGCATTTCTTACTGCATGGCATATGGACAAAGGGTGACAGACTTGGGGGACAGAGACACAAACACAGGGCCAATACTGACACATTGCTGTGATAAACTGACAAAATTCCTGGTGTAACAGGGTTTGTTGTGACATATCTCTTCTGAGGGATATAAAGTTAGTAACGCACATGAATGTCACCATGTACTGACTGCAATCATCAGTGTATGCTACTGCATTTCTAAATACAGTAAATGTGTGAGTAACACACCACATGTAAGACTCCAAACACTGGCCAGTCTGCAGATATCCCTACAGGTGAGAGTTCCCTCAACCACATAACACTGTCATGCCAGACTTTAAATCATGTAGAACAACCATATCCACACAAACCCTGTTAAACCAACATTACTTCAACTGTAGAACAGCAATACTTGCATTCTGTCCCCATGTCTGGAACATCCCCTCCTGTTTGCTGGCCTGTCTCCACAGTGTATGTTGTAAGAGGTATTTCCAACTATCCTCTGTGATACTGTTTGTCAAACACCCACATGCAGTCCTGTTCACAGTGAAGGAAAAGGGCCAACACCCACATGAAGTGCTTAGTTATAGGAGCGTGTTTCCATGCATTTGACTATAGGAAGGATACCACAGTTGTTCCACATGCAATTAGCAATGGGGGACTGCAATTCATGCACAGGCCATCAGCTGATCATGAGCATTACTTACAAAGCTCAAGCTGCTGCCTATGCAAAACAGATGTACTTTTCCACATGTATTTATTTATTTTATTTTACATTTGCTTACCGGGAAAGTCCAACTGGAACAAGTTCCATTTACAGCAGAGGCCCGGGGAGAAAAGCTGCACATCAAATAATGTGAACAGTGATAAATGTACAATCCACATCAAATAATGTATACAGTGGTAAATGTACAATCAAAAAAGATATATCATACAATGGTTTGTTCCAAGCAAGCTTAAATTACACGGTAGACTCTGGATGACAGTATTTGGGAGAAAAAACTCACATTAACTGATTCAATCAAGAGACATCACACAAAACATAATAATTTATGCATAGTAGGCCCTGTATGGGACTGTTTGAGTACTGTATACTAGAGATAGTAAGCAGTGAGGAGAGGAAGGTAGCAAGAATTGGAGGAGAGCAGGAAAGCATTTATGTGATGCAAGGACAGAGCCAGGATTGCAAGAGGTGTGACTTAAGTGACTTTTTGAACAGTGGGATGGATGGTGTTGAAGAAATATTTTAGGGGAGGTTATTCCATTTCCTATCAATGATATGAGAGAAAAGAGCTTTCCCTGCAGTATTGTTGGCTGTGGATATACAGAGCAGGGTTTTGTTGGATGAGCTTAGATGACGGTTTGCTGAATATTGGTTTAGTAGTTGGTTTAGGGCTGGAGTTTTGTGGGGATTCTTTAGTATGTTGAAGATGAGCACCAGTTTGTGTTAACCAATTAATTGAGGGAGTTCTAACCATTGTAACTTCTTTAGGGCAAGATAGTGATGGCTTCTAAAAGTGGAGTTATTGGTGAATTTAGAAAATTTATTGTAACATGATTCTAGTTTGTTTAGGTCTGTTTTCCTGATGTGGGTTAGGATTGGAGATGCATACATTAAGGTAGACAAAAGGTGGGTTTGGGCTAGGGTGATTCATGCTTGGTCTGATAGGAAGTGTTTGTGTTTGTATAAAGTTCCTAATCTTTTATGTGCCTTCTTTATGGTTTGAGAGATATGGACATCCACATCCACCAGGGAGGGAGAGAGAGAGAGAGAGAGAAAGAGAGAGAGAGAGACAGAGACAGAGACAAAGTAAGAAAGGAAGGGAGTAAGAGATTAAGAGCCAAGCATGTGTGTGTATGATCTATGGGTGGAAAGTGGTATCTGGGTATTATAACAGTTGCCTATATTGTTTTACTAATCCATTCTGTCACATAATAATTGCACATAGCTGTACACATTTATGGCTAATGATTGTCTACAACAACCTCTACAGTGTTGTAAAACTGATGGCCTTGTAATGTGGACATTGGGACATATAGGTCCTCAATATAATGATGTAGCAAAACCCGCACGGCAATGGATCCTGTCATTACACAATCACCCCAACACCCACACAGAATACTAATGAGACACACACAAAGCACACTTACCAGTACTGAGTTTCAAACCCCTACATGACTATGTATTTCTATTACAGTGTTACACAGTTATTGCACACACCATGGAGCTTACATGTTGAAGAGCTGTCCAAAGGTATCTTTGAAGTTGAGTAACATCAGCAACTGTGCTAAAAGAGGGGTAAGGGAAGTGTAGTAAGTGTGAATGTCCACAAAAGCAGGTGTCAACAAAGACACACACACACTCTCAGGAAACACACACATTATCACAGTTGGCCGGATCAGAATTCGAACTCATAAATAACTAGTTTACTACACTACAGTATTATGCAGTTTTCACAACCGCCACAGTTCTTATATGGCTGAAACATGGCCAGAGGGTTATTTCAAGGTGAATGACATCAGCAGACGTGCTAAAGTAGGGTGATGGGAGGTGTAGTGAGTGTGAATGAATTCAAAATCATTAATCTCCACACATATGCACACATATACACAAATATGCACACACACACACACACACACACACACACACACACACACACACACACACACACACACACACACACACATGCACACACTTGCCAGTAATGAGAAGCATAGGTTCATTGCTTCACAGGTGTGTCGTAGGTGAATTGGCCTAAAGGTTGCAAGGCTAGGCAAGGGAAATACATTGGCATCAGGCCACATGACAATAGTCTCCAGTGTGGCTCAGGGGTGTAGTCCCTGGAGTGGTCCCCAACGGTGGGTATTGTATTCACCATCCATTCATCTGGGTAACTATTGTGGGTGGGCAGTGATGTGCACTGCTTCTTATGTATGTGATCTATATTCCATAACATGGACAGTGTCTGGGTTGTGCACATGTCCCCCATGCATGTTCTTTGACACGTAGAAGTGTACTTGAGGTCTCTGGGGCATGTTGTGCGGACAGATTGTTATCTTCTGATGTAGCATTCCTGACCTCATTTGGTGAGACCTGGCTATGGAACTGAGGTCATGCTTGCACCTACATTAACAGCATGATACGGGTATTCAGTGGAGTTAGTGGCATCTGTCTATACAGGGCATGTATATAAGGCATGGTTATTCCCTTTGTGGGTTACATTTGCAGACTCTACAGTTGTTGCTGGTGTCCAGTGGGGAACATAGCAAAGGGCCAATGTAAGCATTTATTTGCCTACTGCGGGATGCAACAGGGTGCCATGTACTTTTAATTGCTGGATAACACACACTCAGTCAGGGAATGTAACACATCTTCAGACTTAATAACACAACAGGTTTTTGTAAGGATTTTCCTAACGCTATAAATATTAGCGATGATTTTCATTTTTTACCTAACTTTGACAGTCAGAATTTTAGAGGTTATGAAAATAATGCTAATACTAATGTTGTCAATAATGATTTAATTTCAGACTTGTTCTATCAGCCTTCTCCAGTTTTTGATGAGGGCTTGTATATACCTGCTAGTGGTAGATTAAATCAAACGCGATCACTAGCAATGGATAACAATAAATTGTGTGTTTTACATTTAGGTAGTAACAACAATATTAACAACATTAATCAGCCTATTGAGAATGTTGAAAATTTTGCTAGTTTGCCTGTAGTTTGTTTTTCCAGTCCCAACCATTTTGAAAATGGCTGTATAGAATGTGACTCTTTACTAGATATCAGCTTTTATTCAGATTTTTCTGGTGGGGGCCCACCCAATTTGAATGTAGCACCACTACCCAACAACATTAATGGTCAGATTGTGGCTACTTCTGATGGGGTGTTTTGTAATTACGAGTATGATGATGATGAAGGTCTTGATTATCTTATTCAAATCGGTGGGGATTTATTAAAAGCCACAAATATGTAAGTAATCCATCAATTATAGCCAATGTGTTTGGTGATTTTAAAATATATAATTATTCTTGTAAAACAATTCATGAACGGCATGTTAATTTACTAGCTAAAGGGCTAACCTTTGTACCTTTGGCAAGGGGTTCATTAAGTGACATCTTAGTCGATTTGAAATTACTAGTGTGGAAGATGAATTTGAAACTGTTGTTTCAGGGTGAAAATGTTAATCAGGCAACTCAGGTGTTAAAAAAGCCAAGTAAGTTTGTGCCACCCAGTAATAATGTAATCGGCTGTTTTGAAAAGATGTTTGAAGGTGAGATTAGGGACCATTTTGCACAGGACCGGTGGTTAACTATGAAACATGCCTTTGATAGAATGGATAATTTAACTACTGATGAAAGTGTGTTAAATGATTTAATTTTTGACAGCACTATTAGGTTTATGAAACCCGACAAAGGTAATGGTTTGGTAGTTGTTGATCGGGTTGATTATGTGGACAATATGTTGGCCATGCTGTTGTCCGACACATATGAAAAGTGTAGTGTTAACCAACTAAATATTGCCTATAGTAAGATTAAATTGTTTATTGATGATTTATTAATGCAAGGGCATATTAATGAGTTGGAACACTCTTTTTTGACCAACAACTATCCGCGGGTTAGTAGCATCTTCGGAATCCCCAAAATACATAAGGGTTTAGACAATTTAGCCTTTAGGCCCATTGTTGACAGTAAACGCAGTAAAACCTGCTTCATAAGTAAATTTTTAGACCATGAATTGCAAAAGGGTTTAAAGAAATTTGAATACATTACTAAGGACTCTTGGTCTTTTTTGGAGAAATTGAAAGTTATTCAGATTAGTAATAATACAATGTTGATTACAGTTGATGTAGTAAATCTTTTTACAGTCATTCCTACAGCCATTGGCTTGGACTGGTTGGAACGACAATTATTTAAAACTGGCCTGTATGACCAGGATAGAATTAATTTACTGGTTGGCCTGATGGAAATTGTCCTCAATAATAATTTTATTTATTTTGAGGGGTTGTATTATAAGCAGGTGACTGGCGTCACCATGGGGGCAGCTTGTGCTCCTGCTTATGCCAATTACATCATGGCATATTGGGAGCAGGAATTTTTGTTTACTAGTCAATTTATGTCTCAAATCACCTTTTACACACGTTTCTTGGACAATTTGTTTATTGTCTGGGAAGGTGAATTTGATGAAGTTGAGGCTTTTATGGAGTATATCAACAATTCTGTTCACTTTTTGAAGTTCACACACAATGTGAGTAGAACTGAAATTGATTATCTTGATGTCCATTTGGTTATTAGTACGGTTTATAACACCTTGGTATCTACAATACATAGGAAGGTAACTTTTCTAATTCCTACTTGAGTTATTCAAGTAGCCACCCTGACCATCAAAAGAAAGCTATTGTTAAAGAACAAATGGTCAGGGCAGCTACAATGACTAGTATGGATGATGAATTTTTAAAGGAAATAGAATTTATTAAGCAGATGTTTATTAGACGTGGCTATCCGGAAGCATTATGTACCTGTATTGCTGAAGAAGTTATATCAAAGAGACTTAATGGAGTTTATTGGGCTTTAATTAAGGGCAAACCTATTGCTGAACGGATACTTCCAAATGGCAACGTTAATGAGTGTTTGAGATTAGGTACTGATGGCATTGGGGGAGAGAATATTGAGCCCACAAAGTTTAGTAATGTTAATTCTTTATTTTTTATCACTACCTATTCTTTTGACGCTCCGTTTATTAGGGAGATAGTTACCAATAATTGGAAGCTTTTAAAGCTTGACCATATGGTAAGTGAAAAAGTGGGTGCACCTCCTAGGTGGGTTTTTAGAAAGGGCAGCTCACTTAAACAACTTTTAGAAAGGGAATATAATCCTAAGCCAGTATGTAACAGAAGTAAGGGTACTTTTAAATGTGGCAGGTATAGTGTTTGTCACCTAATCAATCCCACTAACTCAGTTTACAAAGTAGCTGGTGTTCCCATTAGGCTTGATGGCCACTTTGATTGTTTTAGTAAGAACTTAGTTTATGTGGCCTTGTGCAGACAATGTCCGGCCTTTTATATTGGGAAGACAAGTAGGGCACTTAGGGATCGTATAATCGAGCATCAATCAGACATTAGATTAAGGAAGAAGACTAATGCTTTACATAGGCATATTGAGTTGAATGCGGGTCATTCTTTTAAATTTAGTGTCATACAGCAGATTCTGGTTGACACACAAGGTGGAGTGCTTGATGTACACTTAGACATTTGTGAAATGAAATGGCAACTAAAATTGAATGCTCTAGTGTTTCCAGGCATTAATGACTGTATTAGTATTATGCCTATCTTGAAATATAAGAACATTTTGGGATAAAGTTATTAATAATTATTTGTACAATATTTATATTCTGGTTACATCCTATTGTGTTCATGACTATATGTTTTTTAGTGGTTCTCAATGGCTTTTATCAGTTTCTAACCCTGTGGTTACTGTTCCTTTTATTTTGAAAGGAATTTTAATTGTTTGGTGATGTCATTGCTATGTGTTTCATATAAAAAGGGTGTGTGTTTTTTTACTATTTGTATTCTGAAGAAGTCTGATTAAAGACGAAACCTAGGTTAATTCATGTGGTCCTTGCTTTTTGGTCTGGTTTTTGCTTCTTCGAGTCAATTTGCTGGTCTACTTTGTTCCTGGTTTGGCTTTTTCTTCAGTGTACATATACTAGGTCCTCAACATAATAATTTAGAAACCCGCCCCAAAATGCATTTTGTAATTACACAGTCACAGCAGCTTCCACACAGGATACTGATGACAGACACACACAAAGTTTCATAGCTGCCATGTGTGGGATTAGAACTCCTAATTAACTAGTATGTTACATTATATCATTATGCAGTTATCACACATACCATGTAGCTTATAGGGATGGCCCTTGTCCAAAGAGGTATTTCACAGTGAATTACATCTGCAGGCTTGTTAAAGTAGGGCAATGGGAGGTGTAGTGACTGTGAATGGCCTCAAAATCATTAATCTCCACACACACACACACACACACACACACACACACACACACACACACACACACACACACACACACACACACACACACACAGTTACACAGTTGCCATGTCTGGGATTAGCACTTCTACCTAAGTAGTATGTTACACTATAGCATTGCGCAGTTATCACAGCCGTCATGGATATTATGGGGCTCACCCTTTTCCAAAGGGGTATTTCAAGGTGACTGACAGCAGGCTTGCTAAAGTAAGGCAATGGGACGAGTAGTGACTGTGAATGGCCTCAAAGCATTAATTTCCACACACACACATGCACTCACACACACACACACACACACACACACACACACACACACGCACACACACGCACACGCATTTATTACACACACACGCACACACACACGCACACACACACACACACACACACACACACACACACACACACACACACACACACACACACACACACACACACACAGTTTCACAGTTGCCATGTCTGGGATTAGAATTCCTACCTAACTAGTATGTTACACTATAGCATTGCACAGTTATCGCAACTGCCATGGAGATTATGGGGATCACCCTTTTCCAAAGGGGTATTTCAAGGTGACTGACATCAGCAGGCTTGCTAAAGTAGGACAATGGGAGGAGTAGTGACTGTGAATGGCCTCAAAATCATTAACCTCCACACACACACACACACACACACACACACACACACACACACACACACACACACACACACACACACACACACACACACACACACACACACACACACACACACACACACACACACACACTCAGAGTTTCACAGTTGCTATGTCAGGGATTAAAACTTCTACCTAACAAGTATGTTACACTATAGCATTGTGCATTTATAGCATTGTGCATTTCTAGCATTGTGCAGTTATCGCAAGCACCATGGAGCTTACAGGGCTGGCCTTTATCCAAAGGAATATTTCAAGGTGACTGACAGCAGGCTTGCTAAAGTAGGGCAATGAGAGGTGTAGTGACTGTAAATGGCTTCAAAATCATTAAACTCCACACACATACAGAGTTTCATAGTTGCCATGTCAGGGATCAGAACTCCTACCTGACTAGTATGTTACACTATAGCATTATGCAGTTATCATAAGCGCCACAGAGCTTATGGCGGTGGCCCTTATCCAAAGGGGTATTTCAAGGTTATTGACATCAGCAGGTTTGCTAAAGTAGGGCAATGGGAGGTGTAGTGACTGTGAATGGCTTCAAAATCACTAATCTACACACACACACACACACACACACACACACACACACACACACACACACACAGTTGCCATATTTGGGATTAGAACTCCCACCTAACTAGCATGCTACATTACAGCATTATGCAGTTGTCGCAAGCAACACAGAGCTTATGGGGTTGAGACTTGGCCAGAGGGTTATTTCAAGGTGACTGACATCAGCATGAGTGCTAACATGGGCAATGGAAAGTGCAGTGTGTATGAATGGGCCATAAACCATTCCTCTGGAAACACACACACACACACACACACACACACACACACACACACACACACACACACACACACACACACACACACACACACACAACACTCAGTCACACACAACTTTACATTTGACAGGACTAGGTATACAAATGCTAGATGAATACTGATTTGTACTATCATGTTACACAGTTATCACAAGCACCACAGACATTATAGGGCTGATGGCTACCAAAAACAAATGTCTACAGTGATTGACATCGGCACATCATGTGATATTGGCCAGTTGGGTACATGGTGGGTGGGACATGTCTCATGATGGAAATCTCTGTCACTGTCTGTCTCTCTTTTCCCTACATCTGTGTGTGTGTGTGTTTGACATATTAAAGTGTGTTGGCATTGGATATGTGTGATTATTCCAATCCAATGTGTGTGCAAAGCATGAATGGTGTGCAATGTGGTGTGTGTGCACATACATCTGTGACTGCCAGATATGTATAGTCCACTGTTGTTGTCAGACATGGGCTTCATTTCTCTAAGTTTAGGAGCATTCCCAGTATGACCTTCTGTATTGAGTGTGAATCCATTCCAGGTAGGCTGTACTCTAGTTCATGATTTGGTGTTCTACACCTACAGTTAGCGACCTGTTTCTGCAGGATATCTGTAGATAGGTTGACAATATAGAGTCACAATGGGTGAAAGATAGTGGGATACTGTAACAATCGTGTCTGTGCTGCTTGTGTTACATGGTTGGTGTTAGCAGAGATATTCAGATATATGTACTGCTTTACACTGTGATGCATTATGTCATCAACTACTGATAGATATATTATTTGCTCACAGTTACTTCCTGGGAAATACAACATGAATGAAGATGTGACCAGTATTGTGGTCTGCAGTCTATATATTCTTGCACACTCATGCCATTCTGGAAGGTAGCTGCAGACACTTTCTGATATATTTGTGTAAATGGTCCAGCACCTTGGTACTGTGGTGGCTGAGGATCCCCTGCTTGTACATCTATCGATGTAACAGAATAGCCATATCCTGCTGTGGCCATACCTCTCAGCTGTACAGATTCACCCAGGTTACCCAGAGGCAGGGCTCATATATCTGGTCAGTTCCCCTTCACATTGTGGTTTATGAGCAGGTTCATAGCCACCCATTACTGGGTTTGCAGGCAGGGGTAATATTGGCACACATCAGAGTTTCATACTTCACACGCTCCATGGCACCACCTCCCCCCACTCTGTTATTCTATCCTCTTTCTAATATTATGCAAGCGATATCTGAGAAGTTTCCCTATAGTCGCCCCTTCATCCCAGCAGTATTTAGGGGTTGGTTCACAGTTCATACAGTAGTACATGGTAGACATGCTACTGGGATTTGTCAACATGGCCTTGCATTTGTGTTTTGTGGACTGTGTTATGCTGTTAGTTGGGACCCCATGAGATAACATACATTGGCAGTATGGGTGAGGCACAGGCCTTTGACAGAGGACTGTAGGGCATTTGGTAGTAATGCAGGCCATGACAGGGTAAGTGTGTGAGGTGTTAATTGAAATAGTTCCTGTCCATATTAATCCATTGGTCTGGATGCTGGCAGGATGCTGCTTACAGCTAGGGACACACCTGCGTGGGATACCTCTTCAGCATGCTGCATTCTGTAGGTATACCCATACAGAAGTGAGGGGTCATTCTGTACTCATTCCCAATAGCAGGGATATGACCTGTTTAAACCTGTGGCTGATGGTGGGGTGAGCTGAGTGCCTGTGAGATATGGAAGATTCTTGCAGCTGACTCACAGATATACCTAGGACATTCCCCTTATGCTGCCTTGTGCAGGGACATAGGCAGTCTCTCATTACTTCATAACTGTGCCTTTTCTGGTCTGCCAGAGATTGGCCAGACTACATCAGTATTCCATACTACACAGACAACTAATGTGCTTCTAACCTGTATGTACAATTCCAAAGGTGTGTGCAGTTGATAGTTAAATTGTATGTACTTTTCTAGGGTACTTCCACCTGTGTATTGCGTGTATGTCTGGGCCCACATTCATGGCATGTCCATCTTTCAGATGGTGACAGATATTAACATCTGAACAGTGAGTATGGATGACTGCTGAATTGGGTCTTGCTGGGATGCATTGTGGTTGGCACTGCAGTTGTCAGAACATGGCCCTGTCATCAACAATACTGGCCATAGGCCACCGAGACACAACCCTCCATGCCTACATGCTGACCAGTTCCACACAATATCGAACTCACAACAACTTTACACACAGACCCCTGCATATTGTACACATGCAACAATCTATCCTGTAAATTGGGCTAGCTCAGGTAATCTGTGCTTTATTGTTATTAAACCCACACTTACACGTTACCGCATTTCTACATAGGATAATGGGGGGGGGGGTACACCTGACAACTGTAAACATTTGCTATGACTGTACTGGTATTTCAGGTACTCTGTTGGCTTCCATTTTGTTTTGTATTTAGACCTATCATGCAGACTAGAGGCATATCAGTAGAGTACTGATCTTAGGTTTTATTGACCTACATTTCAGTTTCAGACTTCTTTCCCTTCAGAACTAACATACAACTGCTAGACCTGTTGTAGTCTGTCTGTGTAGGTCTGGAGGGGGGCTGTTCTCCATTGCCATCAATTGGAGGCCTAAGCACAGCCTTTCGTTATGGTCATCTACACCTGTCCTGCAGGCTGAGGCTGTTGTTGGGTATGTGAGCCTCACCGACATGCATGTGTGTGTCCTATGGACACACATTTGGGCCAACACATGTACTGCAGTGGGATTTGTCAACTTGTCTAGTACTGCCTACTTTGTTGACACCACTATTTGTTATGGATTTCATGCTGCTCATATATGTGTCCACTATCTGATGCCATCCCATTCATCCAACCTATTCCCTTGTATGCTCACACCCATACCATTGATACAACTAGCAAAACATACTACTCCATTCAGCAATTGATAGGAAGAGTGACTTACCTTGTGGCTGTGCCAGTATTGAGGATGGTGCTGGATGGCTGACTATGTTGGATGCACATAGTATGCTCCCTATACATTTTAAAGCACAGGTAATGTCATGTTTGGCATCCCTTTTACTGTATGTGTCAGAGAGAGGTGTCATTCCCTGGGTCCCTACCATGTCAGTGTATGTGCGATGCATTGTCTCTTTGCCAAAGCCTAGGCTTACTGGACACACCTCCTTCTGCCTACATGGGGAGGCTCAAACTGTTCCTCCTCTGAGTCATTCTGTGCCTGTGCTGGCCTTGGCAATGGTGGGGGGCTGTGTGGCCCTGCCCCATGCTGTTCCTGCTGCAGCTGTTTCCGCAGGATCATATTGTGTAGCATGGCACATACAATGAATATTTGTGTACATAATGGAGTTCTTGTTCAGGGGTGTGTGCATTTCTGATGGGTGTCATCAGCCATGGCTCCAGTGCATAACCAGAACCCCCTACTAGGTGGCCATATGAGATGTCCCCACTGGAAAAATCTCTGGTACAGCTATGTCATATGCCAGATGTGGGAGTTGTGATAGCTTCCAGGGCTGCCAGCATATAGATTCAAGATAATGCCCTGGGCATCACACACAACCTGGAAGTTGATGGAAGGAAAGCCCTTGCTGTTTATGTAAACCCTACCCCACTCTCTAGGTGGTGCTTTGATGTGTATGTGCGTGCAGTCTATAGCACCCACTACCTCAGGATATTCTGCTTTTGGTCTGAGAGACACATATTGCTGGTCAACGTCTCACGGGTGTTGAGGAAATATATGTGCTCACTGGCATGTGCTGACATGGCATCCAGGAATTGGTGCAGTACACTGGATGCTGATGCCTGTGAGATCCCCATGATATGCCCAATTGGCCTTTGGAAATTACCTCTGGCTAGTATTCTTAACCATACACATACCTTGGTATCCACTTGGATGGGTTCACCTCTATTTGTTCTGTGTATGAGGTGTGGCCAGCACAGCTCAACAATTTGCTGTAGGATGTGCCTGTCCACAATATACTGCTCAACTATCTCCAGCTCATGTAGCCCTTGGTAGGTTACCCTGGGTCTGTCCACTCTTCTCCTTCTCCTCATTGTGGGTTTGTCATCAGCATTATCATCCTCATCACCCTCAGCCTCTTCCACATATTGATGTATGACAGCAGCCCCTATCATTTTGTTAGTTTTGTCAGGTAAAATTTCCTCGTCTGTGTACACCGAGTTTGTGGTAAAATACCAGAGTGAAATGTGTTTGCATAGTTTATAGTACTGTGCTGGGTTGCTGCCTGTATAATTGGCTAATTCTGATACATTTCACCTGCCAGCTATGCTAGTTCTCCTTAATTTTCTTCCTTACTGCTGTTTTCCCTTCCCATTGCCTTTCTGTTTAAGCCTTGAGGCATGGTGCACATACCCAGTGCTCAGATATGAACAGAGCTGCTATTTCCTGTCTTTATTTTTTGTTTTGAACCCGGTGGGTGGTGTGGATACCCATTTAGGCAATGTAAACACTGCTAGGCAGCCTCAGACCCCCCCCCCCCTTCCTTACCTCTATTTAGCTAAAGGCAAACACGGGCCACAGAGCTCCAATAAGCTTACAGCATGCATGACACTCCCCCTTATGAGGTCATCTACCTCTTATGCTTATACCATGGTGTTGCTGCACTTACATGGTTGGCTGCAAGCTAACACTGATGGGAAATCTGTGATTCAGTATCAATCCCCTCATTTGCATAACATTTACTGCTAATGCATGGTTACAAAACTGACACTCAACCTTCACCCTTAGCAATCACTGTTCCATGGTATTGTTGTCTTATGCATGCCATTGACTATTATGGCAGAATGCTGATTTGGGTTTAAAAGCTTATTTACAACTTTTTTCCTTATTTTTGGGCTGATCCTGTTTGCACACCACTGCTCTACCTTTAAATGGCCAAAATCGGCCAAAAAAAAAGTTATTTTGTATAATTGTGCAACTATTTTCCATGCCAATGGCCATATATGTGGCCATTGGCATGCCTACTACATTGAATACATGCTTTCTTTCGAGCTGTCATGCCTCCGTTTTGTAATTTCCAGAAATGTCTTCGGTTAGTAACCGAATATATTTCTGCAGATTTCACCATTCCTGCACAGATGCCTGCCTGCTTCATGGATCACTAATTCACCTCATTTGCATGGTTTTCAGCAGCAAATGGGGTAATTAGCATACAGGAGCTGTGTCTGTGCAGGAATAGTGTAGAAGCACTCATCCAGGTCTTGGGAGCTCATTCCTGGATCGCTCGTCGGCCATATTGCGTGCAGCAGCTCTTGCACTATTCCTGCACGCCATGCAGAGCTTGCTGAATCCCGGGGAATATGCCTTCCCAGTGTATTAGAAATGTTTTTATGAATTTTAGGTAAAGCATAAAATAATGTTTTATGGGGATTAAGTATACTTTCATTTCCCCCAACTTTTTCAGTAATGTCTTTTTTTAACTAATTTTGTTAACCATAGAAATAACGGGTCTATATCACATAGTCGAAGTTTAATAACTTCAAACATGGAATGTTCAAACCACCCTGTTCGAAGTTAAAAAACTTTGACTATTAATAAAAAACAAAAAAAAGAAAAAATAAACTGTTGTAAGAAGGGGACAAGCCCCCCTGCACCCCCCTCAGGGGGGGCTGTGCCCCCCCACACCCACCGCTACTTAAATATACCAACTCTGAGATCGCACCACATTGAACAAAATGGAAACCTCCCCTTAAGGAGATTTCCGTTGAAACTCTCAAACTTCTGCAAATTCAAACTTATGGTTTCGACCATATGAGGTTCAAACTTGCAGAAGTTCAAGTATCTGATAGGAACCCAGAAATAACACATTCTGTTTCTTACAAAGGAGATCACTGATGAGTTTAACATATTCATCCTGGTTTGTCAATAAATATAAACACATTTTTAAATACATATAATTTTCCTTTATTTCAATAATACCCACTCTGTCTGCCAGTTTAATATCAAAGACATGCTTGCTTCTAAAGGTTTCAATGCATGACATTTCTTTTTAGTTAAATTATACCTAATAGCATACTAAGAATGTTATACTGCTTAATTTCTTTGTTAACAACATCAAAAATGACTAATGCCATCAGCTCTCCATTTCAAAACAGTGTAACAAATCTTTTCTAATGTTTAAACTTCGCATTCTCAATAATATAATTTGAACATGTAGAATTAGATACTAAGCTAATGTCTTTCGGCTTTTTCCAGTTAGGGGTCGCCACTATCATGTAGAATTGGATAAGTAATATTACATGAAAAATAACATTTCAATTGAACTTTCTAATAAATAACCACAAATCCAGCAATACTCCTGATATGATATAGTAAATTGTGATGTTGGGATAAACGTTATACCCTTTCCCAAAACTCTCTTAACATACTGCGATAAAGAAATATTTCCCAAACAAATGATTACATGTTCATCAGTCTGTAATTCAGATTCCTTAACATTCACAATGCCATCATTAACATCAGAAACTTTAAATGTTCCTTTTTTGATCATGCCTTTTCATTTAAGATTTATTACTTCATACTTGAGAGACTGGATGTGAAGACATCTTCATGGCTTGATTATTAACAACTAAAACACCTGTTTTCCTGTTTTTTACCACATTGTTTGCCTCATTGTTTGCCATCTTTTTTATAACCTTCATTCTGCCATCCAGAACATATTCAAATTTGCTGACACTCCCATGGAAACCAAAGCCATACTTCAATTATACTGAGGTTTTGAAAAAAAACTGTTGTGCCAAAGAACCATTAGAAATACAAGGTTTAGAATCAACTAAATTGTTGATTTTTTAATTTAACAGTTCAACGTGCCATCAGTTATGTTCAACTAAAATTTTGACAAATTCTAGTGAACAAGTTGAGTCCACCTGTTCCCAGCATATTTTGAGATTCAAGAAATCAGCATCAAAAGAAAGGGTGTAACATGTAGAACTTTGTAAACTATTTTATACATCAAATGCCACTTTAATAAAATACTATTACTAGAAAACCAAATGGTTTAAATAATGAATTGTTAATTAAATAGTTATTGTAGTAAAATTAAGGGATATGCTTTTAAATTTACAACCCATTTCTGTATATATGTTTTAGCTAATAGTTGTGTGTTAACTGTTATATTTTGATTGGTAAATTGAGGCTGTACTGATATTTAAATGGTCGGTTTTATTATGATCTTTTTCAGAACTTTGAAGGCATTTGTCAAAGTGCTACTTAACTTGCTAAATAATGTTTGTTATATTTCTTTTATTTTAATGGCATGTTACTGGAAAAAAAGTATTTTTGGAGGGAAGTTCTAAAAAATGTGTTTTTCCTGTTGATGGCTTTGCTCACTTCTCCATTGCCATATGGGAGACAACCTGCATCCAGTTCCAAGATTGCCAAATGTTGCAAATAGTTAAATGCCCATCAGTGGGAAGCCAATTAAGATGCTCATCTATACAAAATTGTAATTGTGGAATCAAGCTGCAATTATGTAAATAGATGCAGGTTCATTTTCCAAGCTGAACAACCAAATCCTTTGAATATGGGAAATGGTCGGTATCTTCTTATTTAGAACCATCCAAATAATTTAGGGATTTTCATTCAAGCCTTCACTGATTTCATTGTCAATGTTATGCTGTGTCACCCTAACCTGAACATTTTGTGTGACTCATGTCTAACGGGGTCAGTAATAAAGCTGTAAACTTACATCTGAATCTTGACAATGCATGTCTCATCTGAGACTGACTCACAAAAGAGCAAACAGAAAGCAATGAAATGCTGTGTTTGAGAACAGCATTCTGCAATACACAAACAGAACAGAAAATAATTATCAGGCAATCCCCTTTTACTTGTAGATGTGGGCATGCCTAGATACATAAAAAATACCAACTCCTAGGTTTTACTGCCATAGAGAAAGGAGAAATCGTACCAACCTGATAACTCATCATTACAGGGAAAAGCACATCAGTTAGGTTAACTTTGGATGTCTCCTGATGACTTATGGTTTTCGCTTTAATCATATAATTTCTTTGACAATTAATGTCAAAGCCAAAGGACATGCATTGGACTTAATTTTACTTCTAGGCATGAATACAGATACTATCATAAGTGAACTGATGAATATCTCTAATGAGGTGACTCCTATTTCAGTTTTTCCTTACCAGATATATTTCCAGTGTAAGGTCACATGATATAACATTGTCCCTGTTTGTATATGTAAGGAATATTCCTATCAATGACATGGTTCCTTTCTTTGGTCATTTCTCATATTAATATAATCATATTATCCAGGGATGCAAGTATAAGCCTACAACCAATTTACTCACTGTACTTTGGCTCAGGTCACCTAAGTCTATATATACACCATGTCTACCATATCCTGAAATTATCTGTAATAAAGCTTATTAATAAAATAGTTTATGCCCAACTAGAACCATCAAGAAAGTAGCTTTATGATCAGTTAAAATCATATTTATCCTTTGAATCATATTTGTCTTAAAACAGATTCATAAATCCATGACCATCTAGAGTTAGCTCAAAACATAGCTTTTTAGAACCCTCTGCCAAACATTAAAAATTATTTCCTGCTGTAAATGATCTGATAGTAATAATTTATATATCTTCCAGTTAGTTTTCTAAAGACATTTGTTGCAATTGCCAGTTATTATTTAGTTTGCTTCTTATCTTTTGGAATATTTACACATAATAATGTGTTGAGGAGGGATGCTGGGTATATTGGGAAAATGATGCTAAGGATGAAGCTGCCAGGTAAGAAGAAAAGATAAAGGCCTAAAGTAAAATTTATGGTTGGGGTGAGAGAGGACATGCAGCTGGTTGGTGTGACAGAGCAAGATGCAGAGGACAGGAAGAAATGGAAACAGATGATCCGCTGTGGTGACCCCTAATGGGAAGAGCCGAAAGAAAAAGAAGAAGACACATAATAGTTTCTGGAGTAAATTTTCTCAGGGAATTATTCTTTGTATCACACTATACCAGATATGCAAGAGACAGTATGTTTCTTTACACTTCAGAATGGTACAGAGGCATCGCACACACCCAAAGACATTATGGCAATTCTAGTCAGTGTTTTATTCTAGGCTGATGAAAACTAAGTCTTTCACATGAGCCACACATCAGACTAGTATGTGCCTTTGATGGAAAAGTACCTCACACACCTAGCATGTTTCATCACTCTTTATTAAAGAAAACAAGAAATGGTTGTTAAATAAAGCTATTTACAGCTATACATAGTTGAACTATGTTGCATTCATATATTTACTACTACACTGAAACAAGTTGTGAACCATACATAAATCTAAAATGTGAGTAGGTTTACAATTCTATTTAATGTTACATTCACAGTCTTTAAACATACCAGGATTTCCCTGTAGTAGTCCATTACAACTGTTAGTGATGTCATCAATATTACGCCTATGGGATACAAGTTTTATGACTGATACATTAACATGTTTTCAATAATGTATGAATTTTTCGTGAAGAACTTTGATTGCTGTATTGAAAGGAGTTATCTATTGGCAAATATGGTTCAGTTTCAAATTTGGTATATTTAAAAAGTGAAGAGGTGTAACCTTTAGTGGTGAGAGAATTTTTTTTTTTTTTTTGGTGGTTTAATGAACTCATCTGAAGTTTTCAGTCAAGCAATTCTGTCTTTTGTGCTTGATGTTATGAGAGTAGATCACAAAAGAGTTTCATTAGAGAGCCCCTAAACTGGCTTCAGAATAGACTCAAGACACTGTTAATAGAAGAAGATACAAACTTACTGAAGACTTCAAGAAATGCAGACATGTTCTGCCCCTGACTATCTGATAAGAGTTCTAGAACCTGTTCTGGCAGTTGCAACAAATGTCTTCACATCTTTTTGCACACGAATGTTAATATCCTTTCTGGCTTCCTGACAACCCTGCACTAGATTATTTATGAATGTATCAATACCTCACTCAATGTCTTGGCCATTGTACTGTACAGTGCACTATTCTTTAGCTTGGAAATATTTGTTTTGCCATTAGTCTACAGACTCCCTGACAAAGAACTTTTCAGGTTCTCATTCACACATTGATTTTGGCCACGAATAAGCACATTACCCTTACATTTAATGTACAGCACTCACAGACTGTATTTCTCTTATATTCAAAAATATATTTATCTTCAATTTCTCATTTGATTCTGCTGCCTTAATATCTATTGTAGATTTTTTTCCATTTTAAACATTCTGTAACAAAATTATTTTTGCCTTCATACATTATGCAATCTTTTCCTTTGCTCTGTATTTTCTTTTGTCAAACCAGTAGCCATAGGTAATGACTAATTAATAAAACTGCAGTTGAAAAAGTGAAAAAAAAAAAACAAAATGGTAAACAAAACACTCACTGACACCATTTTTAAATGAATAAACTGTAACCTTCCAGTCAATAAGCCTTCATACTAAACAGGTTCATCTAACCAAAATCATGAAAGGACAAGGTGTCAGCTGTCAGTGCACCTTGTTTTTTAACCCATGCTTGGATCATCAAGCTCTCATCCACTGTAACTCATTTATGTCTACAGTTCTCTGAATACTACAGCAGCAAATGAATGAAGTGAGAGCCAGTAATCATGGCCATCACCCAGCAGGAGTTAACAGATTGTTTTACTGTTCTTAACACTCTCCCACTTAAATAGAAAGTGTGGCACAGTCTCTACTACTCTTGCTATTTGCTCATGCATGCTTCTGCACATTTTAGTCACAGGTAGGCATCATGTTCTACTTAGCTGGCTCAAGTTTCTCCATGCCCTTTGTGTGAGAGATCTAATCTAGGACACTGCTGCAGGTGGAGGTCTTGTACTCAGACTCTGCTAACACCTTTTCCCCCAAAGAGTGCACCTGAATCATCCTCTGTCTTATCCGCATCTTTCAGATGCTAGGCACTTATCAAATCTTGTTTGACCAGGGTATAGCTATGGCCAAAACTGGAATGCCATGGAGAAATCTTCACCACAACTTATTTCCATCTCAGGATCACCTCCATGTTTAATTATTTTTATTTTTCAGGCAATGCAATTTATGTACCAATCTTAGCTTGAATAAACTATTACAATAGTCTGTTCCTTTGGATTCCTGACTGCTCCTTTGGATTCATGATAAAGACCTCTTCTACATGCAAATGCTAGAAAAATTCATATTAGAGTTCTGACTATATTATCCTATTATAATCAAGTCACCCCTTTACTCAGACTATTGTGTGCCTTTGATGGAAAAGTACCTCACATACCTAGCATGTTTCATCACTCTTTATTAAAGAAAACAAGAAATGGTTGTTAAATAAAGCTATTTACAGCTATACATAGTTGAACTATGTTGCATTCATATATTTACTACTACACTGAAACAAGTTGTGAACCATACATAAATCTAAAATGTAAGTAGGTTTACAATTCTATCTGGTGTTACATTCACAGTCTTTAAACATGCCAGGATTTCCCTGCAGTAGTCCATTACAACTGTTAGTGATGTCATCAATATTACGCCTACGGGATACAAGTTTTATGACTGATACATTAACATGTTTTCAATAATGCGGAGTACAGCAGAAGTAAGAACAAAACTCCAAATTTAATTCCAAGAATGTGCACTTATAACATACGGATACACCATTACAGCTTCTTCAGATCCTTGTATAAAAGTCACAGTAGACCTCCCCTTATATAAGCAGCTCAATTAATCAATTAAAACAATTTAAACAATTAAAAGCAATGCTGGAGAATTTAAAGAACTCTCCCATATATAAACATGTTAATGTAAAGTAAGACAAAAATATATATAAAACTTGCATAGTGACCTAAAAACATGTAAATAAACATTCTGATAAGTTAATATTGATAAAATACATAATCAAGAACATATACAAATAAATGATAGTTCATTTTATGTGCCTGCGTTGTCTCAACTTAGGTTTTATAGAAGCTCTATCATTCAACCCATGCCCCAGCTTTCAAACATGATCCAGTCAGTCTCCTTAGATTCAGTAAGATTCATAGTATTACCACCTCTTATTCACAACAATTATCTCTAGGACCCGAACAAGAAAAGTATGATCATTGTCATTGGTGGTTATATGTTTTGCTAAGGCATTGTGTAGTGCCCTTTCTCATGTGGTAAATATGCTCTCTCATTCTATCCCTTAACGCGGTTGGTTTTACCAACATAGAAACTTCGGCATGCCTGACAAGTAGCTAAATACACCACATTAGGTGTCATACAATCTGCATCTGCCTTGATGGAGAAAATGGTGTGTAAATCCGGTTGTATAAACAACTCACTGCTATCAATAAATGAAGAGAAGTTGCAGTGACCACAGGGTTTAGTGTGACCAGTGTTCTTCATAATCCTATCATGTCTGGGTGACAAAGCAATCGCTTTAGGTTGCTCTTATTCGAAATAGGAAACTTGGTGTCTCCCCCACAATGCGTTTCAAGTCATGATCAACCAGGAGAATATCCCAATGTTTGCTAATAATTTCCTTTAACTGATATTGATCAGAAGTATACAGAGTAAAAATTTAATAGATCTATTTAACATATGATCTCCAACGGTTTGATCTTGGACCCTGGGTCCAAAGTATGGTGCACCTGAAGTGAAAGCGACATGTATGCTTCCTCCATGTATGGTATAATCTCATTATCCTTGTATCCTCGGGTCAGTAATCTATTTCAGATTGTCTAATTCTGAGATAAATCCCTGTTCAGTGGGTTCAATCTCGAGGCTCTAATGGCCTGTCCTTTCATTATATTCTTAAAAACAAATTGTGGGTGCATACTAGACCTTAATAACAAGGAATTGCAGTAACATGCCTTGCGATAGACCCCGTATTTATCATATCCTCTGTTAATCTCTCAATATATAGGTCTAAAATCAATTCTATGTGTGGAATAGTTCATGGTAAAAGTAAGGAATGTAGTTAAATCATTCATAATGGATAGCATTGATTCCAGCTGTTCTGATGTTCCATTCCAAAGAACAAAAGGTCATCAACAAACCTTCTGTAGAACCCCACATGTTCACAGAAAAGTGCATTCTAATAAAACATGTTCCTCCCAATATGCAAGGAACATACATGTAGCTATTTGCACATGGAGTGCCCATAGCTACGCCATCACGCTATATAGATCTGGTCTTGGAACATGAATAAGTTGTTCTCCAAGACCAGTTCTAAAAATGAACTATGAGGTCTATCAATACTGCAGTGTAAGTACTGTGTGATTTCAGATAATTTAACACGTAATCAAGTCCTATATCATTAGGTATTACAGTAAATAGGGATTGAATGTCAAAAGTCACAAAAGTACAACTAGAGATTCTATCATGGTGTCCAATACATTCATACAGATCAAGCAAAATTGCTTGGAATCCTTCAAGACTGTAACATTGTCATTCAATACACATCTCAGATGTTTCTCCACAAAACTGAAAGGTGTTCAGTTACCCATCCACGGACCAGAAACTATGGGTCTCATGGGTGGGTTCTTCATATTTTGTGTACCTTGGGGAGACCTTGTATAATCGTATGGTGGGTGTATAAATCATAAGGTATCCATATAGCTCCTTATTTATTAAATTACTTCTAAGAATATCATAAAGCGTGTCATGAATATATCTGACAACAGAGTGAACCTGTTCCATGGAAGTAGGTTCATAGAACCTGTCCTGTAACATGGAGGACATAGCCTCCGTGATAAAATGACATATCCATACTACAACTTTCCCACCTTTATCAGCTGGTCTAATTATAATGGTAGGATCATTCTGCAATTTCCTCAGACACTGACGCTCCAAAGCTCAAGTTATCCGCCTCTTCTGTTTTGAGGTCCCAGTTGAGTACTATAGTAACTATACAATTCCTCCTCTGTTAACTTAAGGAATGCTTCAACTAATGGGTGGTGAGTTGGTACAAAATCACTTAAATTCTTAAAAGCAAACTTCCTGCTCTGTGCTGATTCTTTCTCAGAATCATTATAAATGAATCTAAGCATTACATTCCTACAAAAAAGTTTTAAGTCCACCATTGTATCAGTCAATTTGCTCTGGCTTTTAGGAATAAAATTCAAACCTTTGTTTAATAAACTGGTATCATCATCTGTTAGAGTAATGTGGGACAAATTATAGATTAACGCTTGTTGTTCCACATTCTCTTTATAATTTGTCCCACATTACTCTAACAGATGATGATACCAGTTTATTAAACAAAGGTTTGAATTTTATTCCTAAAAGCCAGAGCAAATTGAATTTAAGTGATTTTGTACCAACTCACCACCCATTAGTTGAAGCATTCCTTAAGTTAACAGAGGAGGAATTGTATAGTTACTATAATATTTTATACGGAGGCTATGTCCTCCATGTTACAGGACAGGTTCTATGAACCTACTTCCATGGAACAGGTTCACTCTGTTGTCAGATATATTCATGACACGCTTTATGATATTCTTAGAAGTAATTTAATAAATAAGGAGCTATATGGATACCTTATGATTTATACACCCACCATACCGATTATACAAGGTCTCCCCAAGGTACACAAAAATATGAAGAACCCACCCATGAGACCCATAGTTTCTGGTCGGATGGGTAACTGAACACCTTTCAGTTTTTGTGGAGAAACATCTGAGATGTGTATTGAATGACAATGTTACAGTCTTGAAGGATTCCAAGCAATTTTTGATTGATCTGTATGAATGTATTGGACACCATGATAGAATCTCTAGTTGTACTTTTGTGACTTTTGACATTCAATCCCTATTTACTGTAATACCTAATGATATAGGACTTGATTACGTGTTAAATTATCTGAAATCACACAGTACTTACACTGCAGTATTGATAGACCTCATAGTTCATTTAGAACTGGTCTTGGAGAACAACTTATTCATGTTCCAAGACCAGATCTATAAGAAGCGTGATGGCGTAGCTATGGGCACTCCATGTGCAATAGCTTGCCAACATGTTCCTTGCATATTGGGAGGAACATGTTTTATTTAAGAATGCACTTTTCTGTGAACATGTGGTGTTCTACAGAAGGTTTGTTGATGACCTTTTGTTCTTTGGAATGGAACATCAGAACAGCTGGAATCAATGCTATCCATTATGAATGATTTAACTACATTCCTTACTTTACCATGAACTATTCCACACATAGAATTGATTTTTAGACCTATATTGAGAGATTAACAGATGATATGATAAATACGGGGGTCTATCGCAAGGCATGTTACTGCAATTCCTTGTTATTAAGGTCTAGTATGCACCCACAATTTGTTTTTAAGAATATAATGAAAGGACAGGCCATTAGAGCCTCGATTGAACCCCACTGAACAGGGATTTATCTCAGAATTAGACAATCTGAGAAATAGATTACTGACCCGGGATACAAGGATAATGAGATTATACCATACATGGAGGAAGTACATGTCATGCACCACTTCAGGTGCACCATACTTTGGACCCAGGGTCCAAGATCAAACCGTTGGAGATCATATGTTAAATAGATCTATTAAAATTTTTACTCTGTATACTTCTGATCAATATCAGTTAAAGGAAATTATTAGCAAACATTGGGATATTCTCCTGGTTGATGATGACTTGAAACGCATTGTGGGGGAGACACCAAGTTTCCTATTTCGAAATAAGAGCAACCTAAAGCGATTGCTTTGTCACCCCAGACATGATAGGATTATGAAGAACACTGGCCACACTAAACCCTGTGGTCACTGCAACTTCTGTTCATTTATTGATAGCAGTGAGGTGTTTATACACCCGGATTTACACACCATTTTCTCCATCAAGGCAGATGCAGATTGTATGACACCTAATGTGGTGTATTTAGCTACTTGTCAGGCATGCCCGAGTTTCTATGTTGGTAAAACCAACCGGCCGTTAAGGGATAGAATGAGAGAGCATATTTACCACATGAGAAAGGGCACTTTACACAATGCCTTAGCAAAACATATAACCACCAATGACAATGATCATACTTTCTTGTTCCGGGTCCTAGAGATAATTGTTGTGAATAAGAGGGGTGGTAATACTATGAATCTTACTGAATCTAAGGAGACTGACTGGATCATTCGTTTGAAAGCTGATAGGGGGCATGGGTTGAATGATAGAGCTTCTATAAAACCTAAGCTGAGACAACGCAGGCACATAAAATGAACTATCATTTATTTGTATATGTTCTTGATTATGTATTTTATCAATATTAACTTATCAGAATGTTTATTTACATGTTTTTAGGTCACTATGCAAGTTTTATATATATTTTTGTCTTACTTTACATTAACATGTTTATATATGGGAGAGTTCTTTAAATTCTCCAGCATTGCTTTTAATTGTTTAAATTGTTTTAATTGATTAATTGAGCTGCTTATATAAGGGGAGGTCTACTGTGACTTTTATACAAGGATCTGAAGAAGCTGTAATGGTGAAAGCCATCCAGATGTTATAAGTGCACATTCTTGGAATTAAATTTGGAGTTTTGTTCTTACTTCTGCTGTACTCCGCTTCCTTTGTGACTTGCATTATATCTACCTCACGGAACTACAGCGTTTGCTTGCTGAGCAGTGGATTTTACTTTACTTTATGTTTTCAATAATGTATGAATTTTTCGTGAAGAACTTTGATTGCTGTATTGAAAGGAGTTATCTATTGGCAAATATGGTTCAGTTTCAAATTTGGTATATTTAAAAAGTGAAGAGGTGTAACCTTTAGTGGTGAGAGAAATGATTTTTTTTTTGGTGGTTTAATGAACTCATCTGAAGTTTTCAGTCAAGCAATTCTGTCTTTTGTGCTTGATGTTATGAGAGTAGATCACAAAAGAGCTTCGTTAGAGAGCCCCTATACTGGCTTCAGAATAGACTCAAGATACTGTTAATAGAAGAAGATACAAACTTACTGAAGACTTCAAGAAATGCAGACATGTTCTGCCCCTGATTATCTAATAAAAGTTCTAGAACCTGTTTTGGCAGTTGCAACAAATGTCTTCACATCTTTTTGTACACGAATGTTAATATCCTTTCTGGCTTCCTGACAACCCTGCACTAGATTATTTATGAATGTATCAATACCTCACTGAATGTCTTGGCCATTGTACTGTGCAATGCACTATTCTTTAGCTTGGAAATATTTGTTTTGCCATTAGTCTACAGACTCCCTGACAAAGAACTTTTTGGGTTCTCATTCACACATTGATTTTGGCCACGAATAAGCACATTACCCTTACATTTAATGTACAGCACTCACAGACTGTATTTCTCTTATATTCAAAAATATATTTATCTTCAATTTCTCATTTGATTCTGCTGCCTTAATATCTATTGTAGATTTTTTTCCATTTTAAACATTCTGTAACAAAATTATTTTTGCCTTCATACATTATGCAATCTTTTCCTTTGCTCTGTATTTTCTTTTGTCAAACCAGTAGCCATAGGTAATGACTAATTAATAAAACTGCAGTTGAAAAAGTGAAAAAAACCAAAAAAAAACAAAAAACAAAATGGTAAACAAAACACTCACTGACACCATTTTTAAATGAATAAACTGTAACCTTCCAGTCAATAAGCCTTCATACTAAACAGGTTCATCTAACCAAAATCATGAAAGGACAATGTGTCAGCTGTCAGTGCACCTTGTTTTTTAACCCATGCTTGGATCATCAAGCTCTCATCCACTGTAACTCATTTATGTCTACAGTTCTCTGAATACTACAGCAGCAAATGAATGAAGTGAGAGCCAGTAATCATGGCCATCACCCAGCAAGAGTTAACAGATTGTTTTACTGTTCTTAACACTCTCCCACTTAAATAGAAAGTGTGGCACAGTCTCTACTACTCTTGCTATTTGCTCATGCATGCTTCTGCACATTTTAGTCACAGCTGGACATCATGTTCTACTTAGCTGGCTCAAGTTTCTCCATGCCCTTTGTGTGAGAAATCTAATCTAGGACACTGCTGCAGGTGGAGGTCTTGTACTCAGACTCTGCTAACACCTTTTCCCCAAGAAGAGTGCACCTGAATCATCCTCTTACTCTTATCCATACCATCTTTCAGATGCTAGGCACTTATCAAATCTTGTTTGACCAGGGTATAGCTATGGCCAAAACTGGAATGCCATGGAGAAATCTTCATCACAACTTATTTCCATCTCAGGATCACCTCCATGTTTAATTATTTTTATTTTTCAGGCAATGCAATTTATGCACCAATCTTAGCTTGAATAAACTATTGCAATAGTCTGTTCCTTTGGATTCCTGACTGCTCCTTTGGATTCATGATAAAGACCTCTTCTACATGCAAATGCTAAAAAAATTCATATTAGAGTTCTGACTAGATTATCCTATTATAATCAAGTCACCCCTTTACTGGAGGGACTTGTGATGGCTGTCAATGGAGATGTTATATTCTATTCATATTTTTTTTTAATCTATATATTCAAACTTAGTATGCATTATCTCTGAAAGTAGAATCTGATAGCCTTCATTCTTGTTTATTCAGTCTTCTCAGCTAGTGATTCCTAGGGCATACCTTCAGCCTTCTGCTTGCTAGATGTTTGACTACTTATTTTTTTTTTATTTAAACAATGAAAATTACAAATATATCTATATGCATATCTCTATATGTTATAGCTCTATGTTTCTCTCTTTATAAAGATATACAGATAGACAGATTGACAGACATATGGATAGATAGATAGATAGATAGACAGATAGATAGATAGATAGATAGATAGATAGATAGATAGATAGATAGATAACAAACAGCTCAGTTTAATATTGCATCAGCTTCCCATTTCATTGCAGTGCATAGAGTTTACAGTATTAGTCCATGCACTTTCATTTTTCTTGCATAAACATCCCACCTACTGACTAACACCCTTTATTATATAGCCTGATGTCCCCTGTATACTTTGTCTTCCTTCATTATCCTGCTGTCTTTAATGTCTCTTCTGTATCATTTTGGAGAAATATTTATTATGATCCTGTTGAAAATAACAAAGATACTAAATGGATAGAAGAATTAAAAAAATGGAAAATATCTCTAATATAGATGATATAAAATGGGATGAAGTATCTTCCAGAGAAACTGAGACAGAATTAAAAAAATTCTTAACTGGAAAACCTCAGGCCCAGATGCAGTACCCAACTTCTGGATAAAGTTATTAAACATCTTTACACAAAGATTTATCCCTGAGTAAGAACTACTTATATGTCCATCCAGAACAGATATCAACCTGGTTACTGACAAGAAAAAATTATACTCCTCATTAAGAGTAAACAGGAAAAATGCAGACAATAAAATTCGAATAGCACATGCAACTGAGATGTGAACTGTTGTTTTTTAGCACACACAGCCATGGTTCAAATCCTGAGATTGGTAGTACTCTGCATACAGAATCATACCCCACAACTGTACAGATATGTCCAGAATGTCCAGTAAAGTGGCACATATCTGTTGCCTATCAAACTGTCCCCCTGGGAAATCAGTGGGATGATCCCAGACGTATAGGCAGCAAACAGGAAATACAACTGACACACATCTATGAGAACAAAGCTGGCACACTAGCAACTCCCCAATACCTGATGAGACTAAGAAGCCATGTATATCCCATTTACACCCCAACTTGTCAAGCTGTGGTCAGAGTGTGTACAGTAACAGAGTGAGATGCATGTGCATAATAGTAACGTGGAATCTGGTACTGTGTGTGTGAACATTCAGGTAGTGCTAATAAACATTTCTCACACATGTCTGTCAGATACCAACACTGTGCCCAGTAATACAAGAATGATACTCAGTACAGGTACTTTTTACGTTGGTATTGTATGGCAGTGCGACTGATGCAGTTGCTCTGAATAATGAGGTATCACACATCACTGTCACCCACACTGTCCTACAACATATAATTGTCTAGGAAATCTGTATAAGACTGTTGTAATACAAGGTCAGAATGCAAAAGCACAGGGGATTAATAAGACAGACAGTAGATAGGAGATATACAGCAATATCTATATAGCAGACACAACTGCGATGGATGATGTTTAAGTTGTAGCAGACACAGCCAAGGTCTGAATCCTGGGAGTGGATGTAGGCTGCATACAGAATCATACCCGATAACTGTACAGATGAGGCCAGAATGTCCAGTATATGGGCTCATATCTGGTGCCTGTCCCCCTGGTAAATCTGTGGGATGATCCCAGATGTTTAGCCAGCAAACAGAGAATGCAAGTGATTATCAAACACCTATGAGAACAAGCCTGTCACTGTAGTAACCTCCAAAACTGTTAGGAGAATTATATTTCATGTATGTTCTATCTACAGTCCCATGTTGTCAAGCTGTGACCAGAGTAACAGAGTGATATGTATCTGCATAATACTAATGTGTAATCTGGAAGTTTGTGTGGCAACAGTCAGGTAGTGCTAACAAACATTGCTTGCACAGGTACGTCAGATATGAATACTGTGCTGAGAAACACAGACCATTGTAACCTGTACTGGTACTGTTCACTCTGGTATTGTAGGGAATTGTGAGTGTTGCAGGTTCTCTGAGTAATAAAGTATCACTGATCACTGTCACCCACAATGTGCTACATAATATAACTGTGTAGGAAAGCATGTATGTGTGTGTGTGTGTGTGTGTGTGTGTGTGTGTGTGTGTGTGTGTGTGTGTGTGTGTGTGTGTGTGTGTCAGGTCACTAAAGGTGGAAGAGAGCAATATTCTAGATATGTCTCAGCACACCATCATGTGATCAATACATGGCCAGAGTCTGTGCAGAAAGAGTTGGATAGCTATGTACACTACATCAACCCAGAATCTGGGAGTATGTGTAGAAACAGTTTGTTAGTGTTAACAAACATTCCCTACACAGGTATACCAGGTAAGATGTGTATACTGCAGGTAAAACCAGATCATATGTAATGATAACAACAGCCATATCACTGTCCAAATTAAGGCTATAGGGTAGTGTAGGAAGACTTGTAAGGTACAGATAACAGCACTGACTAGGAAAGTAATGTGGACTACAGGAGTATACTAGTTGTTAATTGACATATTTCTCCCCCCACCATATCTCCAACAATAATCAATATACCCACCCCAACTGGTATGTAATGACACCTATGTTCTGATAATGTCCAATTGTTTGATAAATATTTTAATGGTTCTATGCATGTGCTATATTGAATTATTCCAACACTGGTAGCATGGTGCCATCAATGTACCTGCATGCTGTTCTTATTACCACTGTGGTCCCACACATGCATGTGTTTTGTTTGCTATGCAACTGTTCGGTATCTGGTGTCTGGGTTAATGGGAATATCTATGCATGCTGTTATACCTAGCCCTGGAATGTGTTGATTATTCCTAACCCACATATGATGATGACATCTAAACACTATAGGACACTTTGGAAGTCCGGTCCCAGCAGACCCACCTGTCCCACCTCAGCTGGCCATGGCACTGGGCACCAGCATGTCTGGGGCCTAACCTGGGACCTCCCTGTCCATTGGTCCTGCACCACTTTCAGGTGGAACCAGCTCAGGGAATGGGGCTCATCTCCCCCAGGACCGGGCGCAGACAGGCACCTGTCACCCATCGCCAGATCAGGGTTGCGGTGCATAGAGAGATAAATCAGCAGTTTGTTGATCTGCTACGCCAGCTTGAGGGCTGCATGTCATGACTACAGGGTCAGCCTCACTCTGTGACTCAGCCCCCAGCACAGCCACCTTTGGAGCTGTGAAGGTGCAGTGGTGACTGCCCATGGGTAGGGACCTCACTCTCACTGTTTCCACTAGGGGGTTCATAGGCTTCCGATTTCCCAACAACCCTAACATGTTTACCCCCCACATGTGTCAAATACCTCCCCTGTATGCATCTTGTTTGTCTTGTCTGTTAACCTCCCCAACTATACCTACTACCCCTCCCCAACATCCCACTCTCACCTGAAAAGAAAAAGGCCATCTGTTCCCACAAACAAATCTCACCCCATACATAGTTGTCCATTTTGCACACTGTCCACTGGACACATGTAATCAAGTCTAATTGGCATCATGACTTATTATTGTTGTCCTCACCCCCTCCCAGGTGTGTGAGTGTCCAAATCTACCTCCAAATTCAGTGTATATGCACAGCTGTTGCTGTAGAACAAATGGCCAGCTATGGACCTTCCCTACACCCTTCCTGCAAATCCCTGGTGAGTTTCCCTACTGTTTCTCCCTCTTTGTGCCCATTTTCTCACCACTTTCCTATCAACCCCTTTTTCTTTTCTTTTAAAGAAATTAGCACGGGGTAAGCGGGAGTAAGCACTTTTAAGCAGCAGAAAGCAGGTTTAAACCTGTTTGTGTGGAAGTAAGAAATGCCTACACTGGTTAAGCAACTTAGAAGCTAAATCAGTGCAAGAAACTGTAACCGGAAGTTAGCAGTGCTTACCTTCACACAAACCCGAGCAAACCCACTTACAATTGCTCAAAAATGCCTTAATCACTCTATATCCAATGGCCCATGTTCTGCCCAGCAACTAAATGAACAGCCTCTGCAAGGCTTGAACCCAGGACCCTGCACACCATAGACAAAGTGATTTACCCCTAAGCCATGTCAGATAAATATAACCCTGATGTATTCACAAACATATCATCCAGCCCAGTCAGTCAACATTACAGAGAATGTATTCCAACATTTAGATGTATGTGTGTGTGTAAATATATTAATATCTAAACAGATATAACATATCTATATATATGTGTATATCTATCTATCTATCTATCTATATATATATATATATATATATATATATATATATATATATACAAGCAAATGCCTATATCTATAGATATATGTTTCTACATCTATATGTCTAAATTTATACAGAAAGTTACATATATGTAAGCATATATATATATATATATATATATATATATATATATATATATATATATATATCTGTAGGTATATACGGACATAGTTATGTTTATGTATATATATATATATATATATATATATATATATATATATATATATATATATATATATATATATATATATATATATAGGTATATATGGACATACATCAGTAGATAACAATAGGAAAATAATTAAAACATATATGCCCATATGCACTGTTAATGGGGTTGAGAGGACCCAAACAATATATACCTTGTACGAATAGGTATACCCCCCACAGCAAAACACGTCCACCCTGCAATACACTACCAAGTGTTGCAGATCCCATAACCGGGACCTGACATGACATAGGCAATAGATGTTATCAGTTCTACATCCCACCTGTATGTCAGGCTGGTATTGGTAACATATCATGCAGTACAGTCTGGCTCCCATAGGAAATGTACAATGTTGAAGCTATCAACATCCCAAGGATACATATACACAGATACATATATGCAGATTCAGATATATATATATATATATATATATATATATATATATATATATGTGACTACACATACACAGGCAGAGATATACAGTAAGATACATATGGAGAAGGTGCACACACTATGGAACAGCCACTATGCCTACAGTTAACACCTTAACAAGTGGACACTGTATGAGCCACCCATACAAATGACAATTGTTGCCTGCAACATATACCCGCAGAGAGGTCATAGGATATAACACCACACACATTTGCATAAATGGGAAACCTTTATTTGTGTACTATTACAGTTTTATATGCCATGCCATATAGCCTTTCAGACACAGACATCCATATAAACAGAGTAATGCAACTGTGAAACAGTTATACTAATACAGTAGTCTGGAAAGGTTCACAAATGTTGCTGTCAAGGCCAAGGCCTTCAAATAGTACAACAGTAAAGACAGAGTGGGCCACAGGATACCAAACAATCAACAGTAAGTAATGCAGGTGTATAGTTCAGCAGCCTCTATCTACACTCTGTACACAAACACTAGGTGGTAAAGACTTCAGTTGACACAATGGGATGTAACTGTTACATAACAAGGCATAACTGATGCCATCACAAGCACACTGACAAACAGAACAGTCTGTATGGCAGGTGGCAGTAGGCCTGCATTAACTCAATTTATGTAACTAAGTTAAATATAGGTGAATTGTATGGTACTGTACATCCAGATACCTTAAGGCAGCTCTCTGCTGACACCCCCACATTTTGTAAAAGCCTAGATTATTTATGGTGCATCCCCCCAAGACTCAATAATACAGGGCCATATACCACTGTTACATACACTGGCCTCTGGAGTGCATCAGGGTGCACATGTATTGTGTAGGTGAAGTCAACACATATCTGGCCCCAGCTCCACAGTATGTGAGGGGGATACAACAGCAGTGGACTGATGGCAGGAATGGCAACGTGATATACTCACGGTCCACTACAGAATAACCCCTGACAGTATGTTATATGTGAAACGCTTGGATAGTCTGCAACATACCCTTAGTCAGGGATTTGAAGTTAGAAACATACATGGATGGAGCCATGTACTGATAGCACTTACCACACACACTGCCAGTGAAATATCTGACACAGGACCTGTGTGGTGGACAGACTAAACATGATAGTCACACCTCTGGCCATCAAAAGGATAGGCCCACAGTTGAGAGCTATGCATACAGACTGCAATGCAAGGTAAACTAGTATGCACACACAAACCCTGTAACACCAATACTATACAAAACATAGCACAACTCTACTCACACTCTGTCTGTAGTTCTGAAACCTCCTACAAATATGTAGCTGGCCTGAGTGTGCAGGTTCTCCTATAAGAGGTATTGCTACCTGCTGTCTGTAACACTGATGCCCACACAAAGGAAGGATGTCCATCACACAGGAAAGGTAAAGGAAGCATGCCCACATGATGTAGGGATTTATAGTAGCTGGTTGCCATGACAGTGGTAATTGGAAGTACTACACAGCAAACTGCATGCAGTTAGTAAGTGGAGGACACTGATTGGTGCAGGGGCCATCACCTGATTATGTGCATCAGCTACTAAAGCCATGCTGAGCAGCTCATTTCATTTACCGGAGAGAGAGAGAGAAAGAGAGAGAGAGAGAGAGAGAGAGAGAGAGAGAGAGAGAATGAGAGAGAGAATGAATGTATTAACCATTCATCATTCCCACAACAGGTATGCGAAGTATATATACATGTAATAGAATGTAGTACCTGGTCCATAATAATGGGATAGATGATGTGGAATTATTTATATGTGCCATCAAGTGTTGTTGTGATGATGTTCAACTGAACAACTGCTATGGACAATAGTGTCTGTCCCTGTGGGTAGTGGACCATAGCCATCAACTGTGCAGGTTAGCACTGACTGACGAGATTTAAGCCATCACAGTGTGTGTTGTGTAATGGGAAGTATGTATATTATATGGCCAATAGCTGGTGGTGAAAGTAATGCCATTATGATGGACACGTGGGACCCATGGCCCACCACTGGCAGGATACGCAGGTTAATCTGTAGTGTAGCATGCCAGAATGCCATAGGTGTGTAATAGGGTTACCTGCAATCGGGTCCTACATATACTCCACTAATGTCAGGCTGTGTCCATATGTGGCACCTGTCTGTGTTGTAGCAAGGCAGAACAGTGCAGCTGTGCAGGAAGGCATTATGAGATTGTGGAGTTGATGTCTGAATGTACCCCACATATTGGTATGCATATGTGTACATATGTCACATATATAATATATAAAGATATATATGTATATCACCATGTATGTCCACAAATATACAGATACCCATGTGTAGACATATATATGTGCACATATATACATCACATATATATATATATATATATATATATATATATATATATATATATATATATATATATATATACACACACACATATATAGATATATACCTATATGCACATGTCTACATATATACAAGCACACACACAAACATATATGTATGTAAAGACATGTCCCCTATATTACTACCACAGTGATGCATGCTATGTGCGAGGCACCAGCACACATAGCAATACACTCAGATATCCACAGCTGGCAGTGTGTCCTAAGGGGACCACATTGCCCCCATCTGTGAAGTATGCAATGGGAATATGGGGAAGTATGGCAGGTACACTTGTGGAGGTGGTCAGGGTTGATAGATATAGATCACAATCTACAGGGGTGGTATGTGACACATATGGTAGATAAACACCCTGGATGGTGTGTGTGGTCTATGATGTGGACACCCCATGGGCCCCAATATGGGCACAATGGAAACAAGCCTCCCACCCACTGCTACTCACAACAGCAGTCCACATCCTGAAGGTGCCTGGTCTGGAGGCTGATTAGGAGGAGCATGTTGGCCCTGTGAATACGTACTGGGTGCCTCGGAATGATGTAGCCCATCCTACATGTGTCTGTGGAGCCCGTTATGGAACAGACCCTAGACCTGACCTTAGAGGACAGGAACATGTCTGTGTGTGCCCTGGGGGGGCAACATCCCCTGGGTTGGTTCCACCTGATGGTATTGCTGGACCAGTACATGAGGAGGTTCCAGGTTGGGACACACATGCAATGTGGTCAGGTATCATGGGCAGATGGTTATGGAAAAGTGGTTCTGCTGGCCAGTCAAACAAATAAATGTTATTGTGTCACTGTTATAGCACATATGTTGGTAGTAATAGTCTACACAATCCCGGTACATATCCAACAGCATAACACAGATTGTAAAGCAGCCATACCACTACCATATATGGAACCATATTGGCCCTGAAAATGGCATGCAGGTGAATAGTCTGTAACAGGCCAGCAATGATAGTGTCCACACAGGTGACATGGCTACAATCACATAGCAGAAAGTGTGGTACAGTACAATATCTGTCCCACTGGCAGGTAAGCTGTAGCCATACCTAATGAGTTGTGTGTACAGTTTGTTGAAACTAACATGGTGGGGAGGGGGTGACAGAGATGTGTATTATGAACTGTGGTAACCTTGCTGTATAAGTTGCTCAGACCTGTTTCCATCTTTATGTCTTTCAGCCAAGATGTTCTGATATACCTACTACTGTCAATATATATGTAGATATCCATAGGTATATGTGCATATGTATCTCTATCTGTATATGTGTAGACATATATTGCTCTGTATATGTATATATCTGAGTGTTTATATGTATGTATATATATATATATATATATATATATATATATATATATATATATATATATACATATACATATCCATCTATGTATGTCGATATGTATATGTGTATATATCTGTATAGATATATGGATAATTAGATATACATTTATATTCACCATATGTCCTGAACATGGAGTGGAGCCCCACCTCAGCCCCGATAGTCGCAATCTCGTAGTGCAAGAGGATGTCAGGTATGTATTGCAGGTATATTTGCAGACTATTGCTACTGTAATAGGGATTGTCTTCACAGACATGGTGTGTGTGGGAGGTCACATCTGTTTTTAACCTGTGCACCATTGGCTACTGACAGACATCCTAAGGAAATCATAGTACAGTACCACTGCTGGCACAGTAATGCTCCTGTGGACTACAGCAGAGATATGGGCAATATATTTGGAGAGTCTGACACACTCTGGACAGTCCAGAGGTATACACAGAACCCCTTAGTGAAGACATGTGGACCAAGCCTGACAATGTGGATGTTAACAGCCATGTAGATGGGTATAACACGTAACTACTGGTATACATTTGCCCCCATAGGTTAGGCATTTACACACCCCTGTCTTTCCTGACACATAATTTCCACTGGTACAGAGGTGCCATGGCCACATACTACCCACTAGTTATTCACATACATCTGTACAACATTCCACTGCTTTGTCTGACATACATGATTGTTATGGTGGCCTGGCAGCAGTATATCTGGCAAGTATCTGTACATGACATCTCACTAGGTAAGTATACTAAGCTGCGAGGCATGTAACAAAGCACTGTGCAGGCTACAGGCAGACTGGCTCAACAGTGGCCTACATTTCCTATGGGGGATACACATATACCTGCATATATAGCAGGATCTACAGGCATGTGATAGCACAGAGTAACAGAGACATGTGTGAAAGTGCATAACCACAACCAGTGTAAACATAGCTACAGCCACATATGGTAAGCTAGCATAATATTACAGTATATGGAGTATCCGTTCAACACCATCCTCATTTGTGGCACTCACACACTATCCCTACATATACTGGGCCTCTACACAGTGTGGTCCAATGCCTGTCTGTGGTATGGGACATGTGTGTGTTTGGCCCTGCAAACATGTAAGCCAATAGGGTAACATATAGTGGAGCAGCATGTAACATCAGAAAGAACAGGACCAAGAGCAGCGACATATACCACAGCCTGTACACAGGCCTAGGTACATATTAACAATACACACACTGTCGACAATCACCATATGTACACAGACCTCAGTACTGTACACACAACCACAGAATGTCCAGGTTATGTCATCAAATATAATCCCTACTATACATAACATGTGTGGAGTCTGGTATCTCACTGGCTTGTTATCAGATATGATGTCAATAAATATGGTGTACAGCACATATGCACTTCTTACTGCATGACATATGTACAAAGGTTGACAGAGCTGTGGCTGGAGGCACAAACACAGGTCCAATATTGACATGTTGCTATGATAACCTCATACATTTACTGTTGTAACAGGGTTTGTTGCAACATATGCCCTCTAAGGGATATGAAGTCAGTAACTCTCACGGCTGTCACCATCTATAGACTGCAATCCTCACACTACCTTCTGCAGTTCACAGATAGGTGCTCTGTGGGTAACAAAGGAAACAAAAGGCACCACACACTGCCCAGTCAGCAGATGACCCTACAGATGGGGGTTTCCTCATAAACATAGCAATGACATGACAGGTATTAAAACATGTAGGACAGCCATATGCACACACCCTGTTAAACCAACATTACTCCAATCACAGTATAGCAGCACTTACAGTCTGTAGTCAAGTCAGGCACATCCCCTTCCTGTGTGCTGGCCTGTTTACACAGGGTATGTTGTTAGAGGCAAATCCCCAATCCATCTGTGATGCTGTTTGCCAAACAACAGATCTAGTTCCTGCTCACAGTGCATGAAAAGGCCCAACACCAACATGATGTTTCTAGATATTGGAGTGTGTTTCCATGCAATTAGCTATGGGAATGTTACCACAGCTGTTCCACATGCAATCAGCAAGAGGAGGGCTGCAGTTCATGCAGAGACCATCAGCTGATCATGAGTATCACTTACAATACACATACTGCTGCCTAAGCAAAGCAGGTGTACATCTCCACATCCACCAGAGAGGGAGTGAGAGAGGCAGACAGAGGCAAAGTAAAGTCAGGAAGGGGTGAGAGAGTAAAATTTAAGCATGTTTGTGTCACACACCTACCAGCACAAGGTATCATCCCCCTGACGACTATGTAGTGCTATCACATTTCTATGCAGTTATTGGATGAGCCACATAGGTGACATGTTGAGGAGCCTTCAAAACATATATGTGATGGTGAGTGACATCTGCAACAGGAATATGGTAGCTATACGGTAGGTGTAGTACACATGCCTGTCCGCATGAACAGGTGCCAGTATCAACACAGCCACACTCTCACAGGGACGCACACACATTGACACACATGGCAGGGCCAGGATACAACTCATCACTAGTGAGATTGCCACAACATATTACTGCGCAGGTATCACATGCACCACAGGGGTCATAGGTTCATAGGTTCATAGATTAGTACTAGGCTAGCTGCAATTGTGGGCCATTTTCAGCCTAGCCAATTACCCCATGTGAGAATCAAACCATGCACCTTATGTTTGTAAGGTAAACACCTTAACCATTATGCCAACCTCCCACCCACCATACAGAGGTTATATAGGCAAAGGGTATGTGGAGGTGTCTGACATTGGACGGCATGCTTCAGTATGACAATGAGGGTTGTAGTTAGTGTGAATGTGATCATACAACACACACACACACACACACACACACACACACACACACACACACACACACACACACACACACACATGCACACACAGGGTGCCAGTACTGACATGCATGGGTGCATTGCTTCATGGGTGTGTAGTGGTTGACTGTGCCAGACAGCTATACAAGGCTAGGTGATGGTTATAACTTGGCATCAGCCCACATGACAATGGTCTGCATTGTGGCTCAGGGGTGTAGTTTCTGGATTTGCCCACACAGGTGGATACTGTATTCACCATTCAATCACCTGGGTGACTATTGCGTGTGGCCAATGCTGTGCATTGCTTGCCATGTATGTGTTCCTTAGTCCATGACATGGACAATGTCTGGGATGTGCACACCTCCCATATGCATGTACAGTGACATGTGGAAATGTACCTGGGGTGTCTGGCCCATGTTGTGTACACAGATTATCATCAAATGTGCCATTCCTCACCTCATGTGGTAGGAGCTGGTGATGAACAGCTGGTTTACCCTGCACCTACACTGATAGCATGATACCGACATTCCTTGGTGTCAGGGGTATCTGTCCATACAGGGCATGTTTTCAGGCATGGTATGTCCTTTGTGGGTCACACTTGATGGCACCACAGGTGTTGTGGGTGTCCAGTGGGGAACATGGGGAAGGTGCACTGTTGGCATGTACATGCCTATTGGACAGATGGACTGGGTGCCATGCCCTCTGTAGCCCACTGCAATCACACCATGGATACTACCAGTGGGCAATATGCAGGGTACTACCAATAAAGTGGCTGTTGCCTAGGCAAGTGTGTGTATGAGACATGGGTTGAGCGTATTCACTGGGTAATACTACGGTTGCTAACTCTGTTTGCCTGGCCTTGATGTCACATGTATGGGTATGCATTTGCACTTGAGCCTCTCAGCTATTTCACATCTATTATCCCTGTACGGTGGACACTGTGATACATACTAGGGCCACCATATAAGAAATTAGCAAAACCTGCTCCTCGTTGAGCTCAGTTGTTACATACTCACAACCACCTCCCCACAGGATATGAATTACAAACACAGACACACACCTGTCATGTCTGGAATTAGAACTCCTACCTAATGAGTTTATTACACTACAGCACTATGCAGTTATAGGACATGCCACAGAGATTATGGGAGTACTCCTTCCCCAAAGCTGTATTTCACAATAAATGACATCAGCAGGATTGCCAAAGTAGGGCATCTGAATTGTAGTGAGTGTGGCTAGGCTAAAATGCATTGCTCCCTACACAGACATTGAAACACACACAAAACATCCACAACCAACATGTATGGGAATAGAACCCCTACCAGAGTTCCATATCACACTTCAGCATGAAGCTGTTATAGGACGCACCACGGGGATTACTAGAGTACTCCTTCCCCAAAGCTGTATTTCACAATGAATGACATCAGCAGGATTGCCAACGTAGGGTTTTTTTATTGTAGTGAGTGTGGTTAGGCTAAAATGTATTGCTCGCTACACTGACATCAAAACACACACTTACCATGTCTGGGATTAGAACTCCTACCTAACTAGTTAGTCACACTACAGCAGTACGCAGTTATAGGACACACCATGGAGAGTACTGGGATAAACCTTTCAGAAAGGTGTATTTCACAGTGTATGACATCAGCAGCCTTGACAAAGTAGGGTGTTTGGATTGTAATGAGTGTGACTAGCTTAAAAAACATTGCTGTCCACACAGACAGTGACACACACACAATTGCCATATCTAGGATTAGAACTCCGATCTAACTAGTTTATTACACTACAACAGTATGCAGTTATAGGACACGCCACGGAGATGACTGGGCTACAACTTTCCGAAAGGTGTATTTCACAGTGTATGACATCAGCAGCCTTGACAAAGTAGGGCATTTGGATTGTAATGACTGTGACTAGCCTAAAAGGCATTGCTCTCTACACAGACGGTGACACACACAGACACAGTTACCATGTCTGGGATTAGAACTCCTACTTGACTAGTTTATTACACTACAGCAGTACACAGGTATAGGACACGCCACAGAGATTACTGGGCTGTAGCTTTCCAAAAGGTATATTTCACAGTGTATGACATCAGCAGCCTTGACAATGTAGGGCATTTGGATTGTAATGAGTGTGACTAGCCTACAAAGCATTGCTGTCTACACAGACAGATACACACACACACACACACACACACACACACACACACACACACACACACACACACACACACACACACACAGTTGCCATGTCTGGGATTAGTGCTCCTACCTAACTAGTTTATCACATTACAGCAGTATGCATTTATAGGAAGCACCACAGATATTACTGGCCTACACCTTTCACAAGGGTCTATTTCAAAGTGGGTGACCTCAGCAGGCTTGTCATAGTATGTCTATGGGGAGGACAGTGTGTGTGCATGGGCCATAACCCATTCATCTAGAGGTTGACACACCACATGTGGGCAAATGCAGGGTTACATTCTACAGGTACATGTATACAGCTGCTAGATGACTACTTCCTTGTACAGTCATGTTCCACAGCTAGCACTTGCACCACATAGTCCATCATGCTGACAGATACCAGTGGCTAAGGTCTACAGTGAGTAACATCCAAACCTCATGTGGTTGTAGTTGCAGCCATTTGGCTTTGTGCTGTGTGGAACAGGCCTCATAATGGATTGCCTCTTGTGACAGTCACTCCCTTCCATACATATGTGTGCATCTACTTTTGTCTTATTATAGTGTATTGTCCTTGGATATATGCTTGTATTCCTATCCAGTGTATGTGCAAATCATGAGTGCTGCATACTGAGGAGTGTCTGCACTAACATCTGCAAATGCCAGCTATGTCTGGTGCACTGTTGTTCGCAAACATGGCCTCCATTTGTTTAAGTGTGTGACCATGCCCAGTATGCCCTTCTGTATTGAATGTGTGGATCGGTTCCAGGTAGTTTGTACTGCAGTAAAGACCTTTGTGTTGTACACCTACAGGTAGCATACTATTTCTGCAGGGTATCCGTCAATCATTTGGCAATATGGGGACAACCTGTTCAGTGGATAGTGTGTACTGTAGGTGATTGTGTCTGTCCTGCTTCAGCTGTATGGTACTGCTGTTAGCAGAGATATTCAGACATGTGTACTGCTATACACAGTGATGTTTTCTGTCCTCATGTACTGTCAGGTGGACATTCTTGCTCACAGTGATGACTTGGGGGACAAGGGTGACTACAGCTGTGTCTAGTATTGTGAGCAGACACCTACATATTCATGGTAAGTTATGCCATTCTGGAGGGGGAGCTGCAGACACTTGGTGCCGGGTTTGTGTATCCAGTTCAGCACCTTGGTACAGTGCTGGAAGAGGATCCCATACTTGTCTGCCTATCAACATGGCAGTATGGCCTTATCTTGCTGTGGCAATGCTTCAGAGCCGTACAGATTTGCACGTTAGCCAGAGGCAGGGGCCATGGCTCAAAACATTTATCCTATTGTGGTGTACAGGCAGGTGTATAATCACCCATTTATGTGTTTGCAGCCAGGGATGGTGTGCACACAGCTTAGTGTCGGGCCCTGCACATTCCATTCTGTCCATGCTCCCACACCTCCCTCTGGTATTCTAACCTCTTCCATACATTATGCATACATTCTCTGATATTTTCCCTAAGGGATCAGATGCCAAGTGTGGGAATCATGATAGCTTCCAGGGCAGTCAGCACACACATTTGTTATAATGTCCTGGGCATTGCACACTGGCAGTTGATGGACAGGATGCCCCTGCAGTTGATGTAGGCTCTACCCTGATCACTGGGTGGTTCTTTAATGCATATGTGTGTGCAGTCTATAGCACCCACTACCTCGGGGTATTCTGCTATTTTTGGAAGAGATTCATATTGCTGGCTAACAAATCACGCGTGTTGAGGAAATATATGTGCTCACTGGCATGTGCTGACATGGCATCCAGGAAATAGTGGAAAACTCTGGATGCTAATGCCTGTGAGATCCCCATGATATCCCCAGTTGAGCTTTGGGAGGTACCTGTAGCTAGTATTCCTAGGCCTACACATACCTTGGTATTCACTGGGGTGAGTTCTCCTTGGTCAGTTCGGTGTGTCAGAAATGGCCAGCACAGCTCAACAATTTGCTGTAGGAGGTCCAAGTCCACACTGTAGCGCTCCACTATCTCCAGCTCCTGTACCCCCTGTTAGGTTACCCTGCATCTGTACACTCTTCTCTGTCTCCTCACTGAGGGTTGATCAGCAGCATTCACATCCTCACCACCCTCAGCCTCTTGCACATGTTGTTCTATGTTGCCTGCTGCAGCCCCACTCATTTTGTAGTTTCATTGGTTAAAAGTTCCCCGCTTGTATACACCAGTGGTGTAGAGTATCTGAAAAAACAGTGGGGAAGGTCTTTGCATAGTTTATAGTAGGGTTCTGGGCTGGGCTGGCCTGCTGCCTGTGTAATTGGCTGATTCTGATACATTTCACCCTGCCGGCTATGCTAGTTCTCCTTAATTACCTTCCTGCTGCTGTTTTCCCTTCCCATTGCCTTCCTGTTTAAGCCCAGGGGCATGCCGCACAGAGTGCTCAAATGTGCACAGTGCTGCTATTTCCTGGTTTAACTTTCTTTTTCTTTCTTTAAAACCCGGTGCACGGCACTCACACTTGCTTAGGCAATGTAAAGAGTGCTAGGCAGGTTTAGACACACCCCCTTACTTAGCTGTGCTAAGCTAGGAGCAAACCCAAGCCACAAGGCTCCAATCCACTTACAGTATGCCTGACACCCCATCATAATTTCAGCTAACTACTAGGCTTGCACCAAGCTATTCCTACTCTTACACTTTTGGGACCTGACTAGCATGCTGGGGAAAACTGGGATTCACTATCATTCCCCTCACTTGCATAGGATTGCCTACTAATGCATAGTTACATGTCTCACACTGAGCCTTCCCCCTTAGCAACCACTACCCACTGGCCAGGTTGTCTTCTGCCTGCCATTGACTTTCATGGCAGCATAATGATTTTAGTTAGATTGCTTATTTTAGGTTTATTTTATTATTTTCCCCCGATCCTGTTTGCGTGATGCTGCTCTACGCTTAAACAGCCGAGATCAGTAAAATAAATAAATAAATAAATAAATAAATAAAAGTTGTTTTTTAAATTTTTTTGGCTGTTTGCAATGCCAATGGCTTTGTACTTGGCCATTGGCATGCTTCCTGACTGATATGCAGCCTCTGTTTGGAGCTGTCACAGCTCCATTTTGGATTTTTACTAACCGAGTACATTTCTGCAGATTGCACTCGTCCTGCACGACCCATTTCAAGCTTCCTGGATTACAAATTCACCTCATTTGCATGGATTTCTCCTGAAAATGGGGTGATTTGCATACAAGGGCTTAGTCCATGCAGGACTAGTGCAGGAGCGCTCTTGTATTCCCATGCAGGCTGTTCCTGGATCGCACGACAGACATATTGCCTGCTACAGCTCCTGCACTAATCCTGCACACCATGCAAGGCATGCAGAATCCGGGGATACGTGTACATGGTCTGTATTAAAGAACATTTCTACCACATGTTTTGTGCTGCATATTCAGTCAGAAAGATTAGACTAACAGTAGATGTAGTCTGCACATTGTGATAACCTTTATGACTCCCCTTCAATATTTATGGTTGCAAGAAAATCAGTAGGAAAATTAAAATGAGGAGGAAGAAGTTGGAAGTTATGCTTGTGTTGTCTATTTACTTAGAATGTTTTTTACTTAGTGCACACTTAGGAATTCTGACTAATTCTGCACCATTATATGGCTTTTAATACATTTCATGATTTTATGCTAAATGCTTGGAAATATTGCACATTTTTGCAAAATCAAAATTTAATATGCTTTCATCACTACTCATTCTTCAGAATATATTCAAGTTCTTTAAATATAACTTCAAAAAGAAACAAGTATTGCATTTAATGCTTTTTAACCTATACTTTACATTTGCCCCATTTATTTCAATTTGAAGCATTGCTTCCTCCAGTAATATATTTATGTATCATGGATGTGAAAGGACCACAAAAAATCGTCATTGCACAAATACTCTTTGGGACAGACACTGGAGGCAGTCATATAAGAGACAAGAAATTATTGACCTGAGTGCACATTTCCTGGAAGGCAAGCAGTGGTATGTGTTATGTTTTATCTTATCTGTTGTTTCAAGATGTAGCTTAATCTTAAATATTTAAAGAAAATAATGATAGACCCCAAAACAAATAAATCATGAAATGCATTAAACAGATGACAAACTCCCATCAAAATGTATATTCTTAGTATGTAGCCAGCTTTACTCATTATGTATATAATATTATATGAAACCTATTAAAACCAATCATTATTTCAAGACATTATGAAAGTGACTTGCATTTTCCTAATAAAAGGGCAAAATAATATTATGATATGTCAGGATTTCCTGACAAATACCACATACACACACAGGCACACTCACATACATGCACACATGTACAGACACACACACACACACACACACACACACACACACACACACACACACACACACACACACACACACACACACACACACACACACACACACACACACACAATGATATATTGCCTCCCCATTTTTCTTAATTTATTCTTGTTGCATATTCTGAAGGGCTGTCAATTCATTCACCATAATAATAAATGGGGGTGACATAAAATAATATAATGGTTCTACATTACTGAATGTATATGCGGATGGACCTCTTTGAGTTTTAGCTCGAATATTTTTTTATATCTGTTTGCCAGTATAGTGTGCTGACAATATTGACCAATTTCAGATTCAGGCCCTGTGAAATACAAAACATTTCAGAAATTAAAGATATGGAAATGCAAGCAACAACAGAGTAGTTCAGACTGACTGCATAGACAAAACCGCGGAATTACTATTCTTCTGTGCAGGACTAGCTTAGTCCTGCACGGAGATGGCCATTTAGGAGCAGGACGGCAGCACACCATGCATAATAATGAGGCATGCTACCTGAGCTTCTAGGCTTACACAGAGCATGTAAGAGTAAAGGGGGCATGTCTGAGAACAGAGCTGTCAGAATAAACAATCCTCCATAAGGAAGAACAACAGAAAGAAGTATGAAATGAGCGAGACTGCTTACAGGTGACCACATATCCCCACCAACAGTCCTCCTTGTGTACAGCAGCAACAATATACTTAAATAAAATGATGAAACTCTATTTTTTTTAAAAAGCCAATTAAAGCTAACCGTAGGTGCGCGAGTGTGCCCATCGCTTAGCTACAGTTAATACAGCTTAAATGGCTGAAGAGGATAACAAGGAAGATATATGGAAATAAAGCAGCATAGCAATAGCGTAGTGGCAGAGCATTCACCTTACGAGCAGGCATACCTGGTGCGAGTCCCACTGCAACACATTCCATTTTCCATGGCAAAGCACGTTATGAGTAATATTTATGTTGCATAACCCACTAAATAACATATTTACATGAACCGGAGTACTGCAGTAAATGCACACGTGAGGTGTCAGTGTCATAATGAATAAGGCACTAGTAAGCAGGTTTAAGCACAAATAAGCAGTAGTAAGACTATTTAACCACTAGTAAGCGGGTTTAAGCCTGTTTGCGTGGGGGTAAGCAATGCCTGCACAGGTTAAGCAATACAGAAGCTAACAGAGTATAAGAAACTGTAACTGGGAGTTAGCAGTGCTTACCTCTGCACAATCCCACGCAAACCCGCTTACAACTTTAAAGTGCCTTAATCACTCTGTATCCAATGGCCCGTGTTCTGCCCAGCAACAAAATAAACATCCTCTGCAAGACTCAAACCCAGGACCCTGCACACTATAGACAAAGTGCTTTACTACTAAGCCATGTCAGATAAACATAACTCTGCTGTTTTCAAAAACATATCATCCAGCCAAGTCATGCAACAGTGCAGAGAATGCATTCCAACATTTAAATGTATGTGTGTGTGTGTAAATATATTAATATCTAAACAGATACAACATATCTATATGTGTATATATATATATATATATATATATATATATATATATATATATATATATATATATACTACAGATGTGATGTTTGCTCTGAGAGTGTTGATGGAGAAGTACAGAGAAGGTCAGAAGGACTTGCATTGTGTCTTTGTGGATTTAGAGAAAGCATATGACAGGGTGCCTAGAGAGGAATTGTGGTATTGTGTGAGGAAGTTGGGAGTGTCAGAGAAGTATGTAAGAGTGGTACAGGATATGTACGAGGGTAGTGTGACAGCGTTGAGGTCTGCTGTGGGAGTGATGGATGCTTTTAAGGTGGAGGTGGAATTACATCAAGGATCAGCTCTGAGCCATTTCTTATTTGCAATGGTGACAGACAGGTTGACAGACGAGATCAGACAGGAGTCCCCGTGGACTATGATGTTTGCAGATGGCATTGTGATCTGTAATGAGAGTAGGGAACAGGTTGAGGAGACCTGGAGAGGTGGAGATATGCTCTAGAGAGAAGAGGAATGAAGGTCAGTAGGACTAAGACAGAATATAAGTGTGTGAATGAGAGGGAGGATAGAGGAATGGTGAGGATGTAGGGAGTAGAGTTGGCAAGGTGGATGAGTTTAAATACTTGGGATCAACAGTTCAGAGTAATAGCGAGTGTGGAAGAGAGGTGAAGAAGAGAGTACAGGCAGGGTGGAGTGGGTGGAGAAGAGTGTCAGGAGTGATTTGTGACAGACATGTACCAGTAAGAGTGAAAGGGAAGGTCTACAAGAGGGTAGTGCGACCAGCTATGTTATATGGGTTGGAGACAGTGGGATTGACAAAAGGGCAGGAGTCAGAGCTTGATGTGGCAGAGTTGAAGATGTTAAGATTTGCACTGAGTGTGACGAGGATGGACAGGATTAGAAATAAGTATATTAGAGGGTCAGCCCAGGATGGAAGGTTTGGAGACAAAGCCAGAGAGGCAAGATTACGTTGGTTTGGACATGTGCTGAGGAGGGATGCAGAGTATATTGGGAAAAAGATGCTAAGGATGAAGCAGCCAGGTAACAGGAAAAGAGGAAGGCCTAAGATAAAGTTCATGGATGTGGTGAGAGAGGAAATGCAGATGGTTGGTGTGACAGAGCAAGATGAAGAGGACAGGAAGAAATGGAAACAGTTGATCTGTTGTGGCGACCCCTAACGGGAGCAGCCAAAAGAAGAAGATATATATATATATATATATATATATATATATATATATATATATATATATATATATATATATATATATATATATATATATATATATATATATATCTATATATATATATAAACATATATATGGTGGTGTAAAAACTACCTATCATTAGTGGACGATATATATATATATATAAACATATATACATGCAAATGCCTGTATCGACACATATATATGTCTACACCTATATGTCTACATATACACAGCAAGTTACTTATATGTAAGCAGATATATATCTATGTGGGTATATAGGGACATAATTATATATATGTAAGCAGAGATATATATATATCTATATAGGTATATATGGCCATACATCTGTAGATAACAATGGTAGATTAACTAAAACATATATGTCCCACATGTATCGTTAATGGGGTTGAGAGGCCCCAAACAATATAAATCTTATATGAATAGGTATACCCCCCACAGCCAAACACGTCTGCCCTGCAATACACTACCAAGTGTTGCAGATCACATGAGCAGGACCTGGCATGACATGGGCACAAGATGTTAACAGTACTACATCCCACCTGTATGATGTCAGGTTGGTATTGGTAACATATCATAAAGTACAGTGTGGCTCCCATAGGAAATGTACAATGTGGAAGCTATCAACATCCCCAGGATACAATATGCAGATACAGATAATATATATATATATATATATATATATATATATATATATATATTTATATATACACACACACACACACACATATATATATATATATCTATATATATATATATATATATATATATATATATATATATATATATATATATATATATATATATAGATATATATGTGACTACACATTCACACGCAGAGATATGTAAAGTAAGATACATATGTAGAAGGTGCACACAATATGGAACAGCCACTGTGCCTACAGTTAACACCTTTATTTATTTTATTTATTTATTTTACATTTGTTGACCGGGCTAGTCTGGCTGGATACATGTCCATTTTCAGCAGAGGCCCGAGGAGAAAAGCTCCACTAATAAACAGTAGCTAACAAATACATACAAGTATACAAAGCAACTAAGGAACTAAGGGAACAATTATCATAAATGCAGAGGCAAATTTGACAAAAAATAAACAAACAATGGTGCGGGAATCATTATGACTTGATATTTACTGTTGAAGAAAAGGAAAGAAAGAGAAGAGAAGAGGGAGGGGAGGACAGAGGGATAAATATTTAATATTTACATAAATTAACAAATTAATTAGTAGTAGTAGTCCAGAGAATTTGAGAAGGCGAGAAGAGAAGGAAAGAGAAAAGGAGGAGAAGATCTAGGTCTATCAACAACTGGACATTGTATGGGCCACCCATACAAATGACAGTCGTTGCCTGCAACATATACCCACAGAGGTCATAGGATAAAACACCACACACAGGTTTGCAGAAATGGAAAACCTTTATTTGTGTACTATTACAATTTCATACGTCATATAATATAGCTGTTCAGACACTGACATCCATATAAACAGAGTAATGCAACTGTGAAACAGTTATACTAATACATTAGTCTGGAAAGGTTCACAACTGTTGCTGTCCAGGCCAAGCCCTTCAAATTGTACAATAGTAAAGACAGACTGGACCACAGGATACCAAACGATCAACAGTAAGTAATGCAGGTGTATAGTTCAGAAGCCTCTATCTACACTCTGTACAAAATCACTAGGTGGTAAAGACTTCAGTTGACCAAATGGGATATAACTATCACATAACAAGGCATAACTGACACCATCACAAGCACACTGACAAACAGAACAGTCTGTATGGCAGGAGGCAGTAGGCCTGCATTAACCCAATATATGTAAGTAATGTAAATATAGGTGAATTGTATGGTACTCTACATCCAGATACCTTAAGGCAGCTCACCCCTGATACCCCCACATTTTGTAACAGCCTGGGTTATATTTGCTGCATCCCCCCAGACTCAATAATACATGGCCATATACCACTGTTACATACACTGGCCTCTGGAGTGCATAAAGGCATACATGTATTGTGTAGGTGAAGTCCACATATATATGGCCCCAGCCCTACCGTATGTGTGGGGGATACAACAGCAGTGGACTGATGGCAGCAATGGCAGCATGATATACTCACAGCCCACTACAGAACAACCCCTGACAGTATGTCATATGTGCAAAGCTTGGTATGTGAGAGGAGGACAGAGGCTAGACCACAGGCCCATATGTGGAAAACTGTTGCCATACAGCAAGTCACTGGTGTTACAGGATAATATGCAACATACCCTTAGTCAGGCAATTGAGGTTAGAAACATAAATGGATGTAGCCATGTACTGTTAGCACTCAACACACACTGCCAGTGAAAGAACTGACACAGTACCTGTCTGGTGGACAGACAAAACATGATAGGCACACCTATGGCCACCAAGACTAGAGGCCCACAGTTCAGAGCTATGCAGACAGGCTGCATTCTAAGGTAAACTAGTATGTATCTACATGCTCTGTAACACCAGTACTATACAAATCATAACACAACTTACTCACACTCTGTCTGTAGTTCTGGAACCTCCTACAAATATGTAGCCAGCCTGAATGGTTCTCCTATAAGAGGTATTGCTACCTGCTGTCTGTAACACTTATGCCCACACACAGGAAGGATGTCCATCAAACAGGAAAGGTAAAGGGACCACGCCCATATGATGTAGGGATTTATAGTAGGTGGTTGCCATGACAGTGGTAATTGGAAGTACTATACAGCAAGCTGCATGCAGTTAGCAAGTGGAGGACACTGATTAGTGCAGAGGCCATCACCTGATCATGTGCATCACCTATTAATGCCAGGCTGCAATCTATGCAAGGCAGCTCAATCCATTTACTGGAGAGTGAGGGAGAGAGAGAAAAAGAAAGACAATTCTCTGCAAAATTAAAGCCTATGTCAAAGGCATTTAGCCAACTGTCATTCAACAAGACATTATTCCCACAACAGGTATGTGAAGTATATATACATGTAATAGAATATAGTACCTTGTCCATCATAATGGGATAGATGATGTGGAATGATTTATATGTGCCATCAGGTGTTGTTGTGACGATGTTCAACTGAACAACTGCTATGGACACTAGGTTCTGTCCCTGTGGGTAGTGGGCCATAGCCATCAACTGTGTAGGTCAGCACTGACAGACAAGATGTAAGCCATCATAGTGTGTGTTGTGTAATGGGAAGTATGTATATTATGTGGCCAATAGCTGGTGGTGGAAGTATTGCCATTATGATGGACATGTGGGAGCCACGGCCCAACACTAGCAGGATACTCAGGTGAATCTGTAATGTAGCATGCCAGAATGCCATAGGTGTGTAATAGGGCTATCTGCAATCAGGTCCTACATATGCCTCCCTAATGTCAGGCCATGTCCATATGTGGCACCTGTGTTGTAGCAAGGCAGAACAGTGCAGCTGTGCAGGAAGGTGTTGTGAGAATGCGGAGCTAATGTGCGACTGTACCCCACATATAGGTATGCATATGTCTACATATGTCACATATATAATATATAAAGATATATATGTATATCAGCATGTATGTCCAGAAATATACATATACCCATGTGTAGTCATATATATGTGCACATATATACATCACATATATCTACACATATATAGATATATACCTATATGCACATGTCTACATTTATACAAACACACATACTATATGTATGTAAAGACATGTCCCCCATATTACTACCACAGAGATGCGTGCTATGTGTGAGGCACCACCACACATAGCAGTATATACAGATGTTTACAGCTGGCAGTGTGTGCAACATGGATGGATATGTCACATGTTATTCCCTTGTTGGGACCACATTGCCCTGTCTGTGAAGTATGCAATGGGAATATGGGGAAGTATGGCAGGTACACATGTGGAGGTGGTCAGGATTGGTAGATACATGGGACAGTCTACAGGGGTGGTATGTGAAACACATGGTGGGTAAACACCATGAAAGGTGTGTGTGGCCTGTGATGTGGATGCCCCATGGGTCCCAATATTGGCATAATGGGAATAAGCCTCCCAACCACTGCTACTCACAACAGCAGTCCACGTCCTGAAGGTGCCTAGTCTGCAGGCACGTGTTGGCCCTGTGAATGTGTACTAGGTGCCTCAGACTGATGTAGGGAGGGTGGCCTAATGGTTAAGGTGTTTGCCTTACAAACACAAGGTGCAGGGTTTGAGTCTCACTAAGGATAATTGCCTAGGCTTAAAATGGCTTGCAAGGGCAGTTAGTCTAGTACTAATCTATGAACCTATGAACCTATGAACCCCTCATGTGTCTGTGGAGCCCGGTATGGAGCAGATGCTAGACCTGAGCTCAGGGGACAGGAACATGTCTGTGTGTGCCCTGGAGGGGGCAACATTCCCTTGGTGGTTCCACTTGATGGTATTGCTGGAACAGCACATGAGCAGGCCCCAGGTTGGGACACACATGTGATGTGGCCAGGTATCATGGGCAGATGGGTTTGGAGAGGTGGACCTGCTGGCCAATTGAACATATATATGTTATTGTGTCACTGTTATAGAACATATGTTGTTAGTAATAGTCTACACAATCCCATTACATGTCCAACAGCATGCATAAATATCCCAAATAACACAGACTGTCAGATGTGTAGCAATCTCAGAGCAGCCATACCACTGGCATATATGTAATCATAGTGGCCCTGACAATGGCATGCAGGTGAATAGTCTGTAACAGGCCAGCTATAATCACATAGCAGAAGGTCTGGCACAATACAATATCTGTCCAACTGGTAGTTAAGCTGTAGCCATACCTAATGAGTTGTGTGTACAATTTGTTGAGGCTGAAATGGTAGGTGGGGTGACAGAGATGTGTATTATGAACTGTGGTAACCTTGCCATATGAGTTGCTCAGACCTGTTTCCATCTTTATGTTTTTCAGCCAAGACGGCACATGCATGGTCGCCCACCTATTCCCATGCAGAGAATGAAGTGTTGATAGCACACATGTTCCAGCACTATCCAGTGCTATTTGGCAGGCATGCACATGAGCATCAGGGGCGGACCGCCCTGTGGAACGACCTAGTCCACAGGGTCAATGATGTCAGACTGCACAACCGCAGTTATGAGCAGGTCTGGCATCATTGTACTGACCTGCTTTGCAATGCCCATCTACGTGCTGCTGCAGTCCGAGGGGATCACATCATCACAGGGGAGCAATGCCATCCATCCCGCCCGACACGTGTGGAGGAGCTTCTGGTCAGCCTCGTGGTACCTGCCCGTCCTGACAGCCAAAAAACACTGGATTCCTTCGCGGAGGTGGGTGTCACCCACACCCCAGCTGAGGAGCGTGCAGGTAAGGACACAGGGCACATCAGTAGACCACTGTTGTGTAAACATCCGCATTGGTACAGGTAGATCATGCATATCCAACATGTCATAGATATATTGTGTTGCTGCACTGTAGTGATAAACAGATGTCCAGATGTGGTAGTATCGTGGTAATGTACCATTGATGTATGTTAATACTGCACCTACCCTGTAGCACTGCCACAGGTGTGGCCACTGACATTGCATCTCTCACCCTCTTATTTAAGTACCTCAGAGATACCAACAAGGCAGCAGCCTGTAGCTGGTGAGTATGTTTTATGTAGATGCTTGCCAACACACTGGGCATGTAATGGTGATGGTATATTCCATGCATACATCTAACACACCTACCCTGAATGCATACTGTACATGTGTATGTATTGTTGCTCTGAAATGCACAATCTCACAGGGGTGACCATGATGGGGTATTGGAAGGGTATGTCAGACACCTGCATGATAACTAACATCCTGTCATTTTGGAATGTGTCCACAGGGAGTAACATACTGGTGGTAGACATGGCTTATGGTAGTGACATGTTCGGAACAACAAACATATACAGTGTATATACCTGTAGGACAATGGCAACTGCTGCAGAGATACACTATGGCATAAGGCATTACAGTAGTCCACATTATCAGCTGGGTCTAGGCCTCAACATGTGGTGTTCAGTGTATGGGACACTGCAAAGTGACACAAATGTGTAGGGCTTACTTGTCATGCATCTGCATAAAAGCTGAAGGAGTGGGGGGTGTCTCAGCATGACACACCAGTGAACTGCAGCAAGGATCCTAAGGGTGGTAGGAATGGCTCTATCTGCACATAGTCAGGTTCAGGACTTGTGGCAGCCATAACCCTAACCACACAGCAATAGTGATGGCTGTTTGTGAACACCATGGGATGTGCACATGAGTAGACTTTGCAATCATGCAGAATAGGGGGACATGTGTAGGGAGACTAAACATACACTGGCAAATGCAGATGGTCCATGCTGGTATACCCCTGACAGGAGCAGTGACTGCTGTAGTACACACTACAAGAGGTGCAATAAACTGTCATGATAAGGGTGTGCACACATATGCCCATGTGGTGTGTATGCATTGCGGTCAGCAGCCACACACCTAACACAATCTGTAGACACTGCATGTGAAAGTACAGGACATATGTCACATATCGGGCTCATGTACTGCTAAGATATGCAGTGATGTGGTCCCATGGCAGATCAAGGATGTGTGTATAAAGTCAATAGAGGTGTGTACACCCCACATAGCCACAATATGCTTTGATGGTTGTCAGTGTAAGAGTATTGCATTGGCCTTACATGGTCTGTTGGTGTTGACAGCTGTAAATCAGGTATCAGGCATTCACCAATGACAACTGTCCACATATCATCCCAGGTATGTGTTGCTGAAAAACATAGGGGCTGTGGGAAGTAAAGCTGACATAACTGAAACAGTACTACACATTCCACAATGGGTTGTACACCTGTGAGTTGTGGTGCACAGTACATGGCAGGGTGCAGAACAGGTGCACAATAATACTGTGTACATTGGTGCAGTGGTATCCCGGGGAAGGGGCATCACCTAGTGACACAGCACATGCATTACACACATGTATACTCTTGCTAGCATGGATTTACTATTGCTGAACTGCATGCTGTTCTGTACCATATGTTCTGCATGTTGGCAGATGGGTAAAAGGAGGACTGTGTGTACTATCATTGTGCAACCTCACCTGTGTGTGTGTGTGTGTGTGTGTGTGTGTGTGTGTGTGTGTGTGTGTGTGTGTGTGTGTGTGTGTGTGTGCATCCTGGTGGTTAGTTAGTTTGCCTGCAGGGCCACTCTGGTGAAATGGAGGGAGGTACTTGCATGTAGGATGCGTGTGTGCATGTGTGTGTTTGTGTGTGTGGCCATGTATGCACATGTGTGATTGCGGGGTGTTCATATGGCTGTACCTCCCTTTGGGACCATGCAGTACATGGACATGGAATGCCATATTACACACCAGAAATACCTGTCATGTGTGTAATCACAGGACAGCAAATATACAATATGGTCTGTAGCATGGAACAGGCATCCAGAGGGAAGGTAGACACCAGGTACACACTTAATATCACAGTCAGCAGAGGTCACCGACAACCCACATATGCAGCTCTGCAAATGCATTGGGGAAGTACTAGTCAACACCAGAGAGTGCATCCAAATATTACAGTTGTCACATGATAGGCTGAAGGAGCAGCATATCTGGCATGTACTGAGCATTACATACACATGACACACCATTGCGATATATTATGGATACAACATAGTAGCCCACACATATAGGGGCCATGCACATCATTTCCAGGCATACAGAGGGTGCATATAAAATGACAGCAGTGAGGCCATGTAAATCCACTACACACAGTTCAGGCAGGTAAAGTAGCAACAGGCCTTGTGTTGTGGCTGCTTGTGAGGGCATGTAGAGGACTGTGATGTTAACGAGTGGTATCAATGTGTGTATGTTAACAAATGTGATGCAGGATGGGGTAACACATGGACATATACGTGGGACTGTCTGTAAAGCCATGGACAGATAGGTATTACGGAGGTGTGTGTGTGTGTGTGTGTGTGTGTGTGTGTGTGTGTGTGTGTGTGTGTGTGTGTGTGTGTGTGTGTGTGTGTGTGTGTGTGTGGCTGTGTACTGTTAGGCAATGCTGTATAGGTTTTAAGGTGCATTTATTGTTTTCCCCCACAGGTGGCGAGGTGGGACAGGATCCCTCCTGCATGCAATCTGATGTTGGTGTCCATACAGACACCGAAGATGATGATAATAATGTTGAGGTACAAGTGTGGTTCCAGGGGCTGACACTGTGCTAACATTTGACATCCCCCTTTTAGTCACCCCACTCCCGCACACACTTTCAGTGCCTATACACACCCCATCACCAGTGGCCATAGCGGCAGAGACAGTGCACAGAAAAGTGTGGTAACCATGCCTACTGTGTCCAATCACAGCAGGTATTGCTGGATGTCTGACAGGCTACAACATAGGCAGATGTCCCAGGGTGCTCGTAGTAGGGCTGCTGGACATCATGCCCCTGGCAAAAGTGACATAGCTGGTACCAGCAGAAGCATGTTTCAGTCTGTCATGGTGGCGCAGGCATGTATAGAACATTACCATAGACAGGGCCTGAGGCTGCAGAGAGCTGCTCTCACATCTTCAAATGACAACGCCCATGAACTGGCTGGTGCCATCCGGGGATTAACTGAGTTCATGGACAGATGGTCTGGTAAGATGATGGCCCTCATCGACCATGGTCTTTCCGTGCTTGAACGTGTGGTGGGTGTGCAGCGACGGCCGCGTGGACATAGGCCAGCAATGCCAACAGCTGGTAGTCAATGTGGATGTGCTACAACACCAAGGGGCTCCCGTAGTGGCAGTAGCAGCCGCGGCAGTGCAGGGTGTGTGCTGTCTTCACCACAGCAGGCCACATACATGTGGTCTTGGCCAGTCCCAGGAGGGACCTGGTACCAGTGGATAAATGTCATCAGCAGGTGAGAGTAGCACATCAAGGCCTGTATCTGGACGTGCCCACAGAACCCCTGGCAGGCACAGTCCATGTGTCCATGGCTGGAGGCAGTGAACTGCACACCTTGCTATGTATGGTCTGCAGCTGCCCATAAACACCTGTGTAGGACAGCCACATGGCAGAACTGCGTGCATTCATACCCACACACTATGCAAACACTCCTAGGGCAGCTCCATACCTACACACACCACATCACCTTGCCCAGCTCCCCACATTACAACCCTCACCCACACACATGGTGTCAAATGTATGGCCCACCCTCAGCCTCTGGCAAACCAACACCACACCCTGTGCATATGATGATACCTGTGCCCCATCCCTGTCATCCATACTATTGATGCAGGGACAGGCTGATATGGTTCTGATGCACAAGGTGACTGTACAATACTGTACCACAGTAGTGCAGTGTAACATATTGTAGGGTGTAGAGTGTGAGCCATATTTGGCAGGTAGTGTAGCCATCCAGCAATGATGCCTTATAGCTGTTTGTAACACTGGTTGGTTGTGGTCTCTAAAATGTTAACATATTTTGTTGTAAGTGTACATGTGTCAGCACTAGGATGCCCTGTGCATATGATGATACCTGTGCGACATCCCTGCCATCCATACCATCAATGCAAGCACAGGCTGATATTGTTCTGATGCACACAATGACTGTACAACAGTTTACCACAGTATTGCAGTGTAACATGCTGTAGGGAGTAGAGTGCGTGGCATATTTGGCAGGTAGTGTAGCCATCCAGCAATGATGCATTATAGCTGTTAGTAACACTGGTTGATTGCAGTCCCTATAATGTTATCCATTTGTGTTGTAGGGGTACATGTGTCAGCACGAGGATGGTCTGCAGTCATATTCTACAACAGGGTATGTCACTGTGCTGACACCATGGCTGTGACATATCTGGGGTACAGTCAAACACATTTTACAGATTACTAAACCGGTTATTGCCTGTGCCACATGGACAGGTGGCCTGCTGAGGCGTGTATACCCTGCAACCTGATGTAGACACATCCACATACACGCACACTGTTACTTGGCAATACTGGGACTAGACCCCTACCTAGCTATGTCATGATACTAACGTGGTGGCTTACATTGCACACACCGCACAGTGTTTAGGGTGAGGTGTATCCCAGGTTACATGGTTCATGCAGAACATCCCCCGACATGTACAGTATGCTAATGGGGGATGTAATGGGTGTATTTGGATGATATGTAGTGTAATATACCATCACATACAAATTTACAGACACATAACAGCCAGACACACATCTGAGATACCAGGGCCTATCGCTGCTAACTAACATGACCGTGTCTCCAATGTGTTACAGGTAGGCTGCACACATCACATGCATAACTGGCTTGGATTGTGGTAACAGTAACCTGTATGATTGATGGTGACAGTGGTAATCATAACATGGTAAATGGGACATATATCTGGTGCACCTTGGTGTAATAACAGTGTACACAGCACCCCATCCCCCACTGGATATTGTACTCCCTGAAACCCATGATGACACTCTACCATACCCACCATCACACATTGGCCGCAACTGCAATACAACCCATAGTATACCCCAACATTGGTACTACAGGGATATGCATCTTGTTTCCTACCTTTCCTGTGGGTAGTCTAGTCTGGATATAGATTTGCTGTGTCCAGGAATATTTGTAGGCTTCTAAGCCCCCAAGCCTTTCTGTGTTTGGAGGGAAGCCTTCTAGCTTAATTTTGTTTCTTAGAACTAGCCAATTTTTTTGTTTCAGCACTCATCTGTTTCTTTGAGCTCAGCACTTGTTCAGAACTTATTGTAAGCACTAAATAAGCTACAGATTACTACAGCACTCAACTTTCCTCACTGTCTAGAGGAAAACAGTTTCTAGTACTTAACAAATAAGCACTTATCCAGGCATGTCTAAGGGTCAGCTCCCGGTGTTTTCTCCTGTCTACCTGATGAATCTGAGCATCTTGCGGCAATGCAGTAATTGCCTCATATACACAGACAACACTCTCCTCCTATCACCCAACACTACAACCTGTGAGAGATGCACTTATATAGCCAAACTGAAAGCAAAGCTCTCTTCACCTAAGACTGGTCTAGACAGTCAAGAGGAGAAGGTAAACACTTGCACCACACTACACTCAGCACATAGTCCCTCAAAACCTACACCACCAAAACACACACATAGAAACTCAAAACACACACCTACATTCATGGAGGCTCTCAGTACAAACATGCCCAAGCAACAGGGACCTCCAAAGCAGAAACACAAGCAACCTCCACCCCCCAACACAAACCAAATGACACATAGCCCACAAACTCAGTGTGCCACTCAACCATAGCCCATAAGGCATAACAACGTACCCAGCACTCTAGTCATAGTTGACTCTATAGTCAGGCACACTGATGTTCCACTCACTAGACTAAACAAGGAGAAAGTTACTGTCAGCTGCCTGTCGGGTGCCAGGATCCACCACATAATGCTTGCACTCAGGTCAGTCCACAACAAGTACAAATATGACTCTGTCATTGTCCATGTTAGTGTGAATGACCTGAGACGTACCTCCTTGGACTACATGAAAAGGGAAATGGAGGAGCTGTCTGATCTTGTAGCCAAGGCAGGTATGACTCTAGTCCTAAGCAGCATCTGTCATCACACAGGATGATACCACAGTACAAGGACAAAATGATTGACTTTAACAATTGGCTAAGCTTCTGGTGTCATTCTAAGGGGATCCAGTATCTGCCTGCCTGGGATGACATGATCGACAAACCACAATGCTTTGCCATAGATGGCCTGCACCTGTCGCCCCTGGGATTCCGGATACTGTCTAAGGCTCTAGCCACCCCTATAATGCCTTTTTTAGGCAAGGTTCAAATGACAAATTCACCACCCTAACAGGTACAGGCAAGAAGAATCTGAAGGTATTGCTACTCAATGCTAGAAGTCTAAACCTCAAAATGCACTCACTCGAGGCACTCCTTAAAATGGAGAACATCGACATCTGTGCAGTGACAGAGACCAGGTTCAAGGCTCCAGAGAGTACCCCTACATTACCAGGCTATAATTCATACCACACCTTTCGGCCACCTAACCTGGACCGAAACACTAAAAGCGTGGGCATGTCCATATTTATTAAGGATATCCACACCTCCAGGCTAGTTGCTCAGCATACTGCATCCGAGATTATCCAAGTGCAACTAACTCTGGGCAAGACTGCAATCCAAAATGTAGCTTGCTACAGATCCCCCACCATGCCCCAGGATACCCACTCCTCATTTCTTGATACACTGGAAAATATTAGGGTACAACCTAACACCCTAATAATGGGCGATTTCAACTACCCTACAATTAACTGGGAAAACTACTCGTGTACCAACTCTTGTGCTCAACGTTTTCTAGAATTCATAAATTCCACTGCCTTAGATCAACTTATCCACACCCCCAGCAGGGGCAGCAATATCCTAGACCTGGTTATTACCAACATGGGCAACCGGTGGTCCACATCAGAGGTCAAGTCCTTGTTGGTCAGATCCAACCACAATCTAATCACCCTAGACATCCACATCCGACGTTCCACTTACCAGGCTGAATAAGGAGAGGGTAACGGTGAGCTGCCTATCAGGAGCTAGGATCCGCCACATTACACACGCACTCAGGTCACTCCAAAGCAAGTACAAGTATGATTCAGTCATTGTCCATGCGGGTGTGAATGACCTGAGACGTACCTCCCTGGACTACATGAAAAGAGACATTGAGGAGCTCTCCGATTATGTAGCCCAGACTGGTATGACCCTGACCCTGAGCAGCATCCTGCCTTCACCAAGAATGATGCCTCAGTACAAAGACAAAATGATCAGTTTTAACAATTGGCTTAATCACTGGTGTCATTCTAGGGGGATCCAATGTCTGTCAGCCTGGGGTGACATGCTGGACAAGCCACATTGCTTCGCAAGGGATGGCTTGCACCTGTCACCACTGGGCTTCCGGATACTGGCCAAGGCTCTTGCCACCCCCATAGTGCCTTTTAGGCAATGCTCAAAGGACAAATCAACCTCCATAAAAAACAAAATGGAAAAAATTAAGGGTAATGCTGCTCAACGCCAGAAGTCTAAATCTCAAGATGCAGGCACTCGAAGCACTTCTCAGTATGGAGAACATCGATGTCTGTGCAGTAACTGAAACCTGGCTCAAGGCTCCTGAGAGCACTCCAGCTACCAGGCTATACTCATATCATGCTTTGGCCTCAAGTTCCAGGCCGAACCACAAAGGGAGGAGGAGTGTCCATTTTCATAAAGGACACCTACACCTCTCGATTGGTGGCTACCCATGAAGCATCAGAAACCATACAAGTTTTACTCACCATAGGCAAAACTGCCATACAACTGGTCGCATGTTATAGAACACCCTCCCAATCCCAGGAATCCCATCAAGCATTCCTGAAAACATTGGAGGATATGAATGTCACACCAAACACCATCATATTGGGTGACTTCAACTACCCCAACATAGACTGGGCCCACTATTCTAGCCCTAACACCCTAGCCCAAAGATTCCTGGAATTCATAAACTCAAATGCTATGGAGCAACTGGTCACTTCTCCTACGAGGAGAGATAATATACTTGACCTGATTATCACAAAGATGGGGTCCAAATGGATATAAACCCTCACTAGTAAGATCTGATCATAAACTGATCACGTTGGATGTACATATCCCACCCCACCCCAGAACAAAAGACTACAGTGAAAAACTTTTCAAAAGCTGACTTTGCGCTCCTTAAGTCAGAAATGATATCTTTTAAGCCTACTGGGTTAATGGAAACCACATCCCAAAATGCTGAATTCTTCACAAAAGCCTTCTACGGACATCTCCAAGAATGCATGGATCAAGCAATCCCAACTAAAACCAAGACCCTCTCCACAAGGAAAACGCCTGGTTTGGTGGACCCCGGCTATAAACAAACTGTACAACAAAAGAAGGAAGCTACTGCAGGACAAAGCCAAATCCCACAAGGGAAAGGCTTCCCTGATCAGCACAAGTAAAAAACTATGTTCTCTCATAAAAACATTTAAAGCAAACTTTGAGAAAAAGATTGCCAAGGATACCAAAGACAATCACAATGCCTTCTTCAATTATGTCAGAACCTTGGGAGGAAATTCTCAGATATGCTCTGAGTTAGTACACAATGACAAAAAATTCACTGACCCTACCGACATTGCCAATATTCTGGCAGATAGGTTCAGTGCAAATTTCTCCCTCCCTCACCCCTAAAGATGAAGTAATTATCCCTGCTGAATGTAACCTACCTGTCATCACAGACATACAGGTGAAATCAGCACTCAACAAGGCAAAAAACACAGCATCTATGGGACCCGATTGTATCCCCGGTTGCGTGTTACGTGAACTTCAGGATGAACTAAACCCGCCTAAGAACGCTATTCAATCTTAGCCTCACTACAGGATATGTACCTGAACACTGGCGACAGCAACAGTGGTCCCACTCCACAAAGGGGAAATTCTACTGACCCTGGTAACTACCGCCCATAAGTTTGACCAGCCTGGTCTGTAAGGCTATGGAAAGAATCATCATGGAACTCATAAATGGCGACATTGGGGATCTGCAGACCCTTGATCCCACCCAGTTCGGTTTTGTAAAAGGCAGATCCTGCCTCTTAAACCTGGTTGACTTCTTCGAGACAGTCACTAGTGCCATCGATGAGGGCAAGGCTGTCCACACTGCCTACTTGGACTTGGCTAAGGCTTTTGACACGATACCACACTCTGGCATCATTGACAAGCTCAGCAGCCTAAATGTAAATCCATATGTCACAAGATGGGTAGCAAACTGGCTAAAAAACAGAACCCATAAGGTTAAAATTGCTGGAGCCATGTCAGACTCAAAACCAGTCACGAGTGGTGTCCCACAGGGCTCAGTCTTGGGTCCACTCTTATTCGGCATTTACTTCTCAGATGTGAAAGCAAATATGGGAGGATTATGGCTGACAAAGTTTGCAGATGACTGCAAACTGGGTGCCATAGTTGATTCACCTGCTGACACACACATCCTACAGAAAGGTCTCACTGAAACGGACAACTGGTGCCGGAATCATGGCCTCAAACTTAACGCAAAAAATGTATAGTCATCTCCTTTGGGAAAACAAAGTACCCACAAATTATCACGTGACAATAACCCACTGAATACGGAAGAAGTAATCAGAGACCTGGGGACTCAAGTCGATAGTGACCTCTCCTTTGACAACCATGTTGCCAAAGTGGTCAGAAAGACATTCTACCTTGCCCATCTCATCATGAAGGGATTCTCATCCAGATCAAAGGAGGTCATTGTACCTCTATATTCCTCCCTTGTCAGGCCCATGATTGAATATAATGCTCCATTTGGGATGTATCTCACCCGGCACATGCAACAACTGGAAAGACCCCAGAAGTACCTCACCAAGAGGATCATAGGTCTCAAACATGTGCCTTATCCAGCTAGATTAAAGAAACTCCAGCTCTATTCAGTAGCATACCGCCTGCTCAGAGGTGATTTGTGCCTAACATATAGGGCCATGTCCAACCAGGAATTGATGGACATGCTCCATTTCAAAAAAAACAAATCCACCAGAACCACAAGATTTCAACCTCTGCACAAATATGAATAGGACATGCTGGAGGGATAGATTCATAACACAGAGGTTACCCATACTCTGGAACAAAATCCCAGTTCATGTGAGACAGAGCCCTTCATTGGCGCTGTTCAAGAAAAATCTCGATGCATGGATGGGAGATCGCAAGTTTACCCCGGGAGTCACCTCAGTGTCACTACTAGACAGAGGTATAGTTTACTAAATAATGGGGTCCCACATGTGTCACTACTAAAGAGGCGCAACTATATAGTATGGAGTGGCGTAAGCCACATCACTGTTGGCTAGGCTTATAAATGCCCCCGGGCAGATAGCCTAGTACACTACTATGAAACTATGAAACTATGAAACATCCCTCCCCCACCCCCTTTAGGGAAACCATAGTAAAAAATTTCTCCAAAGCCAACTTCACACTTCTTAAGACAAAAGTGGCAAACTTCACAACACCCATGCTGACGGACAATAGAGGTATGATTGCTGAATCCTACACAAATGCATTTTATAAGCACTTACATGAGTGCATGGATCATGCAATCCCTAACAGAACCAAGATGCTATCCTCCAAAAAAAGGAAGCCAATCTGGTGGTCCCCTGCCATAAACAAACTCGACAACAGAAGAAAGAAACTGTTGCAAAAAATAGTAAAATCCCATTATTGGAGAAACTCCCTGGTCAGCCTCAGTAAGAAGGTGAGAACCCTCATAAAATCCTCCAAAGCTAGTTATGAAAACAAAATTGCCACTGACTCTAAAGACAACCACAAAGCATTCTATAGTTATGTCAAGAATTTCAATGGCAACACTCAGATCTGCTCGGAGTTACAGCACAATAGCACTAGATATACAGAACCAGCGGATATTGCCAACATCCTGGCAGATAGATTCAGTGCTAACTTTACCCCCCTGTCATCCCCTAAAGGGCCCATCTCTATACCAGAAGAATGGAAAGTTCCTGTAATCATGGCTGCACAGGTAAAAAACACACTATCCAAAGCCAAGAACACAGCATCCATGGGACCTGACAACATCCCAGGCTGTGTTCTACATGAACTACAGAACGAACTGGCACTCCACCTAAGTACCATGTTCAGTCATAGCCTCACCTCAGGCTATGTGCCCACTGAATGGTGCACAGTGATAGTTTTCCCACTCCACAAAGGGGGAGCCACCACAGACCCCGGAAACTACCGCCCCATTAGCCTAAAGAGCCTGGCCTGCAAGGCTATGGAAAGTATCATCATGGAACTTATAAACAATGACATTGGTAATCTCCAAACTCAGGACTCGAGCCAGTCCGGGTTTGTAAAAGGCAGATCATGTCTCCTAAACCTGATAGACTTCTTTGAAGCAGTCACCAAAGCCGTAGATGAGGATAAGGTTGTTCACACAGCCTATCTAGATCTCGCCAAGGCTTTCGACACCATCCCCCACTCTGGAATTATAGATAAACTCACTAAACTAGGTATAAATCCCTATGTCACAAGATGGGTTGCCAACTGTCTCACTGACAGAACCCACACTGTGAAAGTAGCAGACTCCAAATCCAACTTCAGACCAGTGACAAGTGGAGTACCACAGGCTTCAGTCCTGGGTCCCCTCCTGTTTGGTATCTACTTCTCTGAAGTACAGGCCAACACAGAAGGTCTTTGGCTAATGAACTTCCCAGATGACTGCAAACTAGGAGCCATAATCAAAACTCCAAAAGATGTGGACATCCTACAAAAGGGCCTCGCTGAGACAGATGCCTGGTGTCAAAGCCATGGCCTCAAGCTCAATGCCAAAAAGTGCATTGTCAACCCTTTTGGTAGAAACTCTGTACCCATGAACTACCACATAGGCGGTAGTCTACTTATCACCAAAAGTGTGATAAGAGACCTTGGAACACAGGTGGACAGTAGTCTCTCTTTGGATAATCACATCACCACAGTAGTCAGGAAATCCTTCTACGTGGCACACCTCATCACAAAAGGTTTCTCATCCAGGAAAACAGATGTCATTGTTCCCCTCTACTCGTCACTCATTAGACCCATTATAGAGTACAATGCCCCTTTTGGTATGTACCTCACAAGACATTTACAACAACTGGAAAGGCCACAGAAATACCTCACAAAGAGGATTACTGGCCTCAAACAGATGCCCTACGCAGACTGTCTCAAAAAACTGCAGCTTTACTCTGTCGCATATTGCCTACTCAGATGCAATCTCTGCCTAACACACAAAGCTATGTCAAACCCAGAGATTTTAGACATGCTCCACTTAAAGAAATCCCAATCCCTATGAGCTACACGCTCTACGGACCTAAACATTTTCACCACAATAAACAGAACATGCTGGAGGGATAGATTCCTGTCCCAGAGACTTCCCATACTCTGGAACGAACTACCTATCTATATCAAACAAAGCTCCATTAGCACTCTTCAAGAAAAATCTTGATGATTGGATGGGAGATAGGAAATTCACCCCGGGGATCACTACTGTAGTTCTGCTGGACAGTGGTACTGGAAAATAATTTTCTTGGGCGGCGAAAGCCAGGGTACCTTTGGCTAGGCTTATATAGGCCCTAGGGCCAATAGCCTAGTACCTACCTATGAACCAATGAACCTATGAACATGCCACATGCATAGTAGGGTGTCAAACAAGCGTAGGTTGCCTGTACATATCCCAGCTGGATACCTGCCATCTGCACATCTGTAGAGGGACTGACAGTCATCAGCTTGGCAGGTATCTATGCAGTAGCATGAGTGCCTTGACAGACCAGTAAGGGTTATATACTGTGACACAGCTCACACACCAGGGATACAACAGGGAGGCCTAAGTGTCCAGCCATGCTCACACATGTGCCTGTTGTCAATACTACTTTAAGCATTCTGCTCTTGCCTGGGTTAGCACTGTCAACAGTAGTACTGCTATAATACACTATATGCCAGTGTGACAGCACATACCCTGGGCTACTACACATGTATGTAACACATTCACATGGATAACAGTGCTGTGAAGCCCTCATATGTGTCTGTGTCCCACACATGACACTCACACCCCTTGCTACTGTAATGACAGCACATAGGTGTATGTATTGTACATGGCATTACATACACTTATTACAAGTTATCAGACTGGGTTGTGTGCCCTGGTTATCAGGGCTAAGCTATGCTTAGCAAGTATCAACATTGCTGCAATATAACAGCTAATCTGATTTGCACACTGGCAAGCACTGCCTACACTGTGTAAGTGCCCGTACGTTTACCCATAGGTTAGCACCACTTACCTTCATGCAAACATGCACAAACCCACATAAAGCTACTCAAAACTGCCTTAATCACTCTGTATCCAACAGCCCTTGTAGGTCTTGAACCCAGGACCCTTTACACTGAACTCACAACACTTAGCCACTATGCCATGACCACTGTGAAGGCTATTGTTGTTTTACCAATATAGCTGTCAATACACATATTGAGTAGTATTGAACATTTGCCTGTAGTTCCTAAATTGTGTAGTCCTTGTTATTAATGTGACTGTTGCATCACATATGTTGTTTTATCATAATGTGAACATAGCAGATACATATGGTGCGATACATGTGGAAAGGTATACACAACCGTGACGTTTACTCATGACAGGAATATGGTTGTATACATATAATAGGTCTATATATGTCTACATGTGCATACACATGTCTGTATACACATCTGTATAGTGCTACATATATATGGTCATGTGTAAATCTCTTTGTATGTACAAATATATATATATATATATATATATATATATATATATATATATATATATATATATATATATATATATATATATATATATATATATACATATATGTATATATATATATATGTATCTGTATATATAGCTATACGTATATGTATATATAGATATATGTGTATATAGCTATATATGTGTGCACATCCTATGTGTACAGATATGCCTAGTTTTGTTGGTATATATGTAGATATATATAATTATATGTGCATACATATCTCTTCTGATATACCTACTACTGTCAATGCATATGTAGATATCTATGCATATATGTGCATATGTATCACTATCTGTATATGTGTAGACATATATTGCTCTGTATATGTATATATCTGGGTGTGTATATGTATATCTATGTACATATACTTGCCCATCTATATCTGTCGATATGTATATGTGTAATTATCTATATAGATAGCTGGATAATTATATGTACATATATTTTCACCATGTGTCCTGAACATGGAGTGTAGCCCTACCTCAGCCCCTATAATCTCAACTTCTTACTCCAAGGGGATGTCAGGTATGTATAGCAGGTATAATAGTAGACTATTGCTACTGTAATAGGGATTGTCTTCACAGACATGGTGTGTGTGTGAGGTGACATCTGCTTTTCACATATGAGCCATTGGCTACTGACAGACATCCTAAGGACATCATAGTACAGTACCGCTGCTAGCACGTAATGCTCCTGTGGACTACAGCAGAGATATTGGCCAATATATGTGGACAGTCTGACACACTCTGTACAGTCCAGAGGTATACACAGAACCCCTTAGTGCAAATCATGAGGACCAACCCTGACAATATGGATGTTAGCAGCCATGTAGATGGGTATAACACATAATGACTGGTATACATTTGTCCCCATAGGTTATGCATTCACACACCCCTGTCTGTCCTGACACATAATAAGTGCTGGTACAGAGATGCCATGGCCACATACTACTCACTAGGTATTGACACACATCTATACAGCATCCCACTGCTCTGTTTGACACACATGACTGTTAAAGGAGGCCCAGCAGCAGTACATCTGGCAAGTATCTGGACATGACATCTCACTGGGTAAGTACACTAAGCTGCTAGGCATGTAACAAATCACTGTGCAGGCTACAGGCACACTGGCCTACATGTCCTATGGGGGAATGCACATGTACCTGCATATATAACAGGCTCTACAGACAGGTCACAGCACAGGGTAAGATACATCTGTGTGGAAGTGCATAACCACAACCAATGTGAACACAGCCACAGCCACATATGTTAAGCTAGCATAATATTATAGTATATGGACTATCTGTTCAACACCATCCTCATATGTGCCCCTCACACACTAACCCTACATATACTGGGTCACTACACAGTGCGGTCTGATGCCTGTCTGTGATATGGGACATGTGTGTGTCTGGCCCTACCAACATGTAAGCCAATACAATAACATACAGTGGAGCAGCATGTAACATCAGATAGGACAGGACCAAGAACAATTACGTCTTCCACAGTCTGTACACTGGCCAAAGTACATATTAGCAATACACACACTGTCAACATTCACAAGTACACAGACCTCAGTACTGTACAAGCAACCACAGAATGTCCAGGTTATGTAATCAAATATAATCCCTACTGTACTTAACATGTGTAGCAGTCTGATATCTCACTGGCTTGTTATCAGATATGATGACACTAATTATGGTGTACAGCACATATGCACCTCTTAATGCATGACATATGTACAAAGGTTGACAGAGTTGTGGCTGGAAGCACATACACAGGGCCAATATTGAAATGCTGCTGTGATAACCTCATACATTTACTGTTGTAACAGGATTTGTTGCAACATATGTCCTATGAGGGATATGAAGTCAGTAACTGTCACGGTTTGTACCACCAACAAACTGCAATCCTCACACTACCTTCTGCAGTTCACAGATAGATAATCTGTGGGTAACACATGAAACTAAAGCACCACACACTTCCCTGTCTGCAGATGACCCTACAGATGGGGATTCCTCATAAACATAGTACTGACATGGCAGGTATTAAATCATGTAGGGCACCCATATCCACACACACACCCTTTTAAAACAACATTATTCAAAATGCAGTATAGCAGCACTTACAGTCTGTAGTCAGGTCAGGCACATCCCCCTCCTGTGTGTTGCCCTGTTTCTACAATGTATGTTGTTAGAGGTAAATCTCCAATCCATCTGAGATGATATTTGCCAAACAACAGATCAAGTTCAAGTTCCTGCTCACAGTGAATGAAAACACCTAACACAAACATGATGTTCCTAGATATTGGAGTGTGTTTCCATGCAATTGGCTATGGGAATGTTACCACAGCTGTTCCACATGCAATCAGCTAGGGGAGGGCTGCAATTCATCCAGAGACCATCAGCTGGCCATGTGCATCACTTAAAATACCCATGCTGCTGCCTAAGCAAAGCAGGTGTAGGTCTCCACATTCACCAGAGAGGGAGTGAGAGAGGCAGACAGAGGCAAAGACAAGTCAGGGAGGGGTGGGAGCGTAAAACTTAAGCATGTTTGTGTCACACACCTTCCAGCACAGGGTATCAAACCCCTGATGACTATGTAATGCTATCAAATTTCTATGCAGTTATTGGATGTGCCACATAGGTTACATGTTGTGGACCCCTCAGAACGTATATGTGATAGTGAGTGACATCTGCAACAAGGATATGGTAGCTATACGGTAGGTGTAGTACACATGACTGCTCGCATGAACAGGTGCCAGTATCAACACAGCCACATTCTCACAGGTGCACACACACATTGACACACTTGGCAGGGCCAGGCATACAACTCCTCACTAGTGAGATTGCCACAACACATTACTGAGCAGGTATCACATGCACCACAGGGGTATTAGGGAGGTTATATGGGAAAAGGGTATGGGGAAGTATCTGATATCAGACTGCATGCTTCTGTATGCCAGTGGGGGTTGTAGTGAGTGTGAATGTGAACATACATGTCATACAACACACACACACACACACACACACACACACACACACACACACACACACACACTCACACACACACAGGCTGCCAGTACTGACATGCATGGGTATATTGATTCATGGGTGTGTAGTGGTCAACTGTGCCAGACAGCTATATAAGGCTAGGTGATGGGTATAACTTGGCATCAGTCCAGATGACAATGGTCTGCACTGTGGCTCAGGGCTGTAGTTTCTAGTTTTGCACACACAGGTGGGTATTGTATTCACCATCCAGTCACCTGGTTGAATATTGCATGTGGTCAATGCTGTGCATTGTTTGCCATGTATGTGTTCCTTAGTCCATGACATGGATGGTGTCTGTGATGTGCACACCTCCCACATGCATGTACAGTGACATGTGGAACTGTACCTGGGGAGTCTGGCCCATGTTGTGTACACAGATTATCATTAGATGTGCCAGTCCTGGTCTCATGTGGCGGGAACCGGTAATGGACAGCTGGTTTACCCTGCACCTACATTGATAGCATGCTAATGGCATTCCCTGGTGTCAGTGGCAGCTGTCCATATGGCACATGGTTTCAGGCATGGTATGTCCTTTGTGGGTCATATTTGATGGCACCACAGGTGTTGTAGTTGCCAGTGGGGAACATGGGGAAGGTGCACTGTCTACATGTATGTGCCAATTGGACAGATGGACAGTGTGCCATGCCCTCTGTAGGCCACTGCAATCACTCCATAGTTACTATCAGTGGGCAATATGCAGTGTGCTACCTGCATAGCAGCTTTTGCTTAGGCAAGTGTGTGTGTGTGTATATGAGACATGGGTTGAGAGTGTTCTCTGGCTAATACTAGGGTTGCTAACTTTGTCTGCCTGGCTTTGATGTCACATATAGTTATTTCACATCTGTTATTCCTGCACAGTGGACAATGTGATATATACTAGGGCCACCATATAAGAAATTTGCAAAACCTGCTTCTCACTGGGCCCAGTTGTTACACACTCACCATCACCTCCACAAAGGATACGAGTTACAAACATGCACACACACACACACACACACACACACACACACACACACACACACACACACACACACACACACACACACACACACACACACACACACACACACCTGTCAAGTCTGGGATTAGAACCCCTACCTAACTAGTTTATTACACTACAGCAGTACACAGTTATAGTATGCGCCATGGAGATTACTGGAGTATGCCTTCCCCAAAGGTGTATTTGACATTGGATGACATCAGCAGGATTGCCGAAATAGGGCATTCGAATTGTAGCGATTGTGAATAGAGTAAAATGCATTGCTCCCTACACAGACATTGAAACACACACAAAACATCCACAACCGACATGAGTGGGTAGAAACCCCCTAACAGTGGTTAATATCAAACTACAGCATGAAGCTGTTATAGGATGCACCATGGGAGATTACTGAAGAACTCCTTCCCCAAAGGTGTATTTCACATTGGATGACATCAGCAAGATTGCCAAAGTAGGGCATTCAAATTGTAGTGAGTGTGGTTAGGCTAAAATGCACTGCTCCCTACGCAGAAATTGAAACACACACAAAAAATCCACAACCATGTGTGGGTATAGAACCCCTAACAGAGGTCTATATCACACTACAGCATGAAACTGTTACAGGATGCACCACGGTGATTAATGGATAACTCCATCCTAAACGGTGTATTTCACATTGGATGGCATCAACAGGATTGTCAAAGTAGGGCATTCAAATTGTAGTGAGTGTGGCTAGGCTAAAATGCATTGCTCCCTACACAGACATTATACAAACACAAAACAGACGCAACTGACATGTGTGGGTATAGAACCCTGAACAGAGGTCTATATCACACTACAGCATGAAGCTGTTATAGGATGCACCACAGGGATTACTGGAGAACTGCTTCCCCAAAGGTGTATTTCACAGTGAGTGACATCAGCAGGATTGCCAAAGTAGGGTATTTGAAATGTACTGAGTGTGACTAGCCTAAAATGCATTGCTCCCTACACAGACATTGAAACACAATCATAACTGCCATGGGTGGAAATAGAACCCTAAACGAGTTCTATATCACACTACAGCAGTACGCAGTTATGGCATGTGCTATGGTGATTACTGGGCTACATCTTTCTCAGAGGTGTATTTCTAGGTGGATGACATCGGCAGCCTTACCAAAGTAGAGCATTTGAATTGTATGTAGTGTGACTACCCTAAAAAACATTGCTCTCTACACAGACAGAGTCAGACAGATACACACTTGCTATATCAGGGAATATAACTCCTACCTAACTAATTTATCATACTACAGTAGTACACAGTTACAGGACACACTAAGGAGATTACTGGACTACTACTTTCCCAGAGGTGTATTTCTAGGTGGATGACATCAGCAGCCTTGCCAAAGTAGAGCATTCAAATTGTATGGAGTGTGACTACCCTAAAAAGCATTGCTCTTGACACAGACAGACACACACACTTGCCTTGCCTGGGATTAGAACTCCTACCCAACTATTTTATCACACTACATCAGTACGCAGTTATGGCGTGCGCTATGGAGATTACTGGGCTTCTACCTTTCCAGAGGTGCATTTCTAGGTTGATGACATCAGCAGGCTTGTCAGAGGAGAACATTCAAATTGTATGGAGTGTGACTAACCTAAAAAGCATTGCTCTCTACACAGGCACAAACAATGGCCAAATTTGGGAATAGAACTCTTACCTTCTATTTTGTCACACTACAGCAGTACACAGTTATGGCACACACTACAGAGATTCCTGGGCTACAACCTTCTCAGAGATGTATTTCTAGGTGGATGACATCAGCAGCCTTACCAATGTAGAGCATTTCAGTTGTAGGGATTGTGACTACCCTAAAAAGCAGTGCTCTCTACACAGACAGACACACACAGTTTCCACATCCGGGATTGGAACTCCTATCTAACTAGTTTATCACACTACAGCAGTACGCAGTTATGGAATGTGCCACGGAGATTACTGGGCTTCAGTTTTCCCAAAGGTGTATTTCACAGTGGATGACCTCAGCAGGCTTGTCATAGCAGGGCTATGGGGAGGGTAATGTGTGTGCATGGGCCATAACCCATTCATCTAGAGGTTGACACGCCACATGCGGGTACACACAGGGTCATATTTCACAGGTATGTTTATCCAGCTGCTAGATGACTACTTCCTTTTACAGTCATGTTGCACAGCTAGCATGTGCACCACATAGTCTGTAATGCTGACAGATACTGGTGGCTAGTATCTGTAGTGAGTGACATCTAACCCTCATGTGGTTAAGGCCCTTTGGCTGAGTGGTGGGTGGGACAGGCCTGGATGGCTCCTTGTCACAGTCACCCTCTTCCACGCATCTGTGTATGTCTATCTTTGGCTTATTATAGTGTGTTGTCCTTGCATATATGTCTGTATTCCTAGCCACTGTGTGTGCAAGGCATGAGTGGTGCATACTGTGGAGTGTCTGCACTAACATCTGCGACTGCCAGATATGTCTGGTCCACTGGTGTTTGCAGACATGGCCTTCATGTGTTTAAGTGTGTGAGCATGCCCAGTATGCCCATCTGTATTTAATGTGTGGCTCGAGTCCAGGTAGTGTGTACTGCAGTGCTGACCTTTGTGTTGTACACCTACAGGTATCATGCTGTTTTTCCAGGGTATCCATTGTTCATTTGAAATTGACTGTTACTACATTTCTGCATAGGATAGGGGGCACACCTGACTATTTCTACATTTCTACACAGGATTGGGGTGCACAACTGACTGTTATTACATTATTATGTAGGATGGAGGGCACACCTGACTATTTCTACATTTCTACACAGGATTGTGGGGCACACCTGATTATTACATTACTATGTAGGTTGGGGGGCACACCTATCTATTTCTACATTTCTACACAGGATTGGGGGGACACAGCTGACTGTTATTACATTACTATGTAGGATGGGGGCACACCTGACAATTTCTACATTTCTGCAGGTGCAACTAACCCTAGGTAAAACTGCAATCCAAATTGTAGCTTGCTACCGATCCCCCACCATACCCCAAAATTCTCATTACACCTTTCTAAACATACTGGAAAATATTAATATAGAACCAAACACCCTAATACTGGGTGATTTTAACTACCCTGCCATTAACTGGGAAAACTACTCATGTACCAACACCTTCGCCCAACGGTTCTTGGAATTCATAAATTCCACTGCCCTGGATCAACTAATCCATAGTCCCACCAGGGGTCCAATATCCTAGACATGGTCATTACCAACATGGGAAATCGATGCTCCACACATATGGTCACCCCCTCATTAGTCAGGTCTGACCATAAGCTAATCACCCTTAACATCCACATCCCACCCCCACCCCCCCAGTAAGGAAACCACCATAAAAAACTTCTCCAAAGCCAACTTCATGCTACTCAAGTCAGAAATGACAAACGTCATGACACCCATGCAAATGGGAACTGAAAGTTCAACTGCTGAATCCTACACTAAGGCACTGTACGAGCACATCCACTCATGCATGAATCGTGCCATCCCAAACAGAACCAAGATGCTCTCATCCAAAAAAAGGAAGCCAATCTGGTGGTCCACTGCCATAAACAAACTTTACAACAAAAGGAAGAAACTGCTGCAGAAAAGAGGAAAATCCCAGGATGCAAAAAACTTCCTTACCAGCCTCAGTAAGAAACTGAGATCCCTCATAAAATCCTCCAAAGCTAGTTACGAAAATAAAATTGCCAAAGATTCCAAAGACAGCCACAAGGCATTCTATAACTATGTCAAGAATCTAAATGGCAATGCTCAGATCTGCTCTGAGTTAAAACAGAATGGCATTAAATATACTGATCCCAAGGATATTGCCAATATCCTGGCAGATCGATTCAGTGCCAACTTCACCCCCCTCTCACCCCCTAAATGTCCCATCTCTATACCGGAAGATTGCCAAATTCCAGTAATAATGGCCACACAGGTAAAAAATGCACTCTCCAAAGCTACGAATACAGCATCCATGGGACCAGATGACATCCTGGGCTGTGTACTACATGAACTACAATATGAACTGGAACCTCACCTAAGTGTCATGTTTAATCATAGCCTCACCTCAGGTTTCATGCCCACTGAGTGGCGCAGAGCTACAGTTATCCCACTCCACAAGGGGGGATCCACCTTGGATCCCAGAAACTACTGTCCCATCAGTCTGACAAGCCTTATCTGCAAGGCCATGGAGCGTATTATCATGGAACTTATAAACAAAGACATTGGCAACCTTCAAACACTGGACCCCACCCAGTTTGGGTTCATGAAGGGATGATCTTGTCTCCTGAACCTGATTGACTTCTTCGAATCAGTCTCCAGAGCCATGGACAAGGGTAAGGTGGTCCACACAGCCTATCTAGACCTTGCCAAGGCCTTTGACACCATCCCCCACTCTGGAATCATAGATAAATGTACTAAGCTGGGCATTAATCCTTACATCACCCAATGGGTTGCTAACTGGCTTACTGATAGAACCCACACTGTAAAAGTAGCCGACTCCAAATGCAGCTCCAGACAAGTGACAAGTGGAGTACCTCAGGGTTCAGTCCTGGGACCGCTCTTGTTTGGCATCTACTTCTCTGAAGTACAGGCCGACACTAAGGGACTCTGGATAACAAATTTTGCAGATGACTGCAAACTGGGAGCCATTATTGAATCCCCAAATGATGTGGATACCCTACAAAAGGGCCTTACAGAAACAGATGCTTGGTGCCAGAGCCATGGACTCAAGCTCAATGCCAAGAAATGTATAGTTATCCCCTTTGGGAAAAAACATGTATCCGTGAATTACCATATAGGTGGCAGTACACTAAACACCGAAAGTGTGATAAGAGACTTAGGGACACAGGTGGACAGTGGTCTCACCTTCGATAACCACATCGCCACAACAGTCAGGAAATCCTTCTATGTGGCACACCTCATCACTAAGGGCTTTTCATCCAGAAAAAAGGAGGTCAATGTCCCACTGTACTCATCCCTCATTAGACCCATTATAGAATACAATGCCCCGTTTGGTATGTACCTATCACGACATCTGTAACAACTGGAAAGGCCACAGAAATACCTCACAAAATGAATCACAGGCCTAAAGCAGATGCCCTACGCTGACCACCTTAAAAAACTCCAGTTATACCCTGTCACATACCATCTACTCAGAGGCGATCTCTGCTTAACATACAAGGCCATGCCAAACCCAGAGCTTTTGGACATGCTACACTTAAAGAAATCCCAATCCCTCAGAGCCACATGCTCCAGTGTTCTAAACCTTGTCATCACAATAAACAAAACATGCTGGAGGGATAGGTTCCTGACCCAGAGACTCCTCAGACTCTGGAATAGATTGCCCATACATGTCAAGCAGAGTGTCTCTTTGGCGCTCTTCAAAAGGAACCTTGACAATTGGATGGGAGAAAGGAAATTCACCCCGGGGATCACGTCAGTCACCCTGCTAGACAGGGGTCTAGGGAAGTAAATAGTGTGGGAAGAAATAGCCAGGGAATTGTTATGGCTAGGCTTATATAGGCCCTAGGGCTGATAGTCTAGTACCAACCTATGAACCTATGGGGGGGCACACCTGCTGTGATTACATTACTACATAGGATTACTACATAGGATGAGGGGAGCAAACCTGTCTATTTCTACATTTCTACACTGGATTGGGGGTGCACACCTGACTGTTATTACATTACTATATAGGATGGGGGTGCACTTGACACTTGTACACATTTGCTATGACTATACTGGTATGTCAGGTACTCCATTGCATTCTGTATTCTTACCTATCTTGCTGACTAGAGACATACCAGTGTACTACAGATCTTAGCTTTGGTTGGCCTATGTCTGACTTCTTACCCTTCAGAACTAACATCCCACTGCCTGACCTGCTGTAGTCTGTCCATGTAGGCCTGGGGTGGTGGTTAATCATAGCCATCATTCAGAGGCCATAGCACAGGCTCTGTCTGGGTTTGTCTACACCTGTCCTGCTAGCTGAGACTATTGTTGGGTATGTGAACCACCCTGACTGGCATGTGTGAGTCATATAGACACACATGTCACCCAGCACATTTCCTGCAGTTTTGTCACCCTGTGTAGTACTGGCTACTATGGTGACTTCAGTATGTGTTACAGATGTCATGGTGCCACTATGGGTGTCTACTTTCTGCTGCCATAACATTCAGCCACCCATTTCCCTACATGCTCACATCCATACCATAGATACAGGTAACAGCACATTCTACTCCATTTGGCAATTGGAAGGTTGATTGACTTACCTTGTGGGTGTGTCAGGATTCAGGATGGTGCTGGAGGGCTGCCTATGTTGGATGCACATAGTACACTCCCTATACATGGTTGAGCACAGGTTGTGTCATGTTTGGCATCCCTTTTACTGTATGTACGAATCAGAGAGATATGTCATTCCCTGTGTCCCTACTGTGTCAGTGTATGTGCTATGTGTTGTCTCTTTGCCGTGGCCTCAGCATACTGGGCATGCCTCCATCTGCCTACTGGGACAGGCTCAGGTTGCTCCTCCTCTGAGTCACTCTGTGCCTGTGCAGGCCTTGGCATTGGTGGTGGGCTGTGTGACCCTGTCCCTTGCTGTTCCTGCTGCAGCTGTTTTCGCAGGATCATATTGTGTAGCATGGCACATACCATAACAATTTGGGTACATGTAGCTGGTAAGTACTGCAAGGCTCCACCAGATGTGTCCAGAGACAGGAACCGTGACTTGAGCATCCCAAATACACGCTCTATTATACGTCTGGTCTGTGCATGTGCCTCATTATGGCATTCTTGTTCAGGTGCGTGTGCATTTCTGATAGGTGTCATCAGCCATGGCTCCAGTGTGTAACCAGTATCCCCCACTAGGTGACTGTAGAGGATGCCCCCATTGGCAAATATCTGGTACAGCTGCGTCAGATGCCAAATGTGAGAATCGTGATAGCTTCCAGGGCAGCCAGCACACACATTCATTATAATGCCCTGGGCATCACAGACAACCTGGCAGTTGATGGAGGGGGATGCGCCTGTGATTGATGTAGACCCTACCCTGATCAACAGGTGGTGCTTTGATGCATATGTGCGTGCAGTCAATAGCATCCACTACCTCAGGGTATTTTGCTATTTGGTGGAAGAGATGCATATTGCTGGCCAACACCTCACAGATGTTAAGGAAATATATGTGCTTACTGGCACATATATTTCCTTAACATCTGTGAGGTGTTGGCCAGCAGATGTTAAGGAAATATATGTGCTTACTGGCATGTGCTGACATGGCATCCAGGAACTGGTGGAATACTCTGGATGTTCATGCCTGGGAGATCCCCATAATATTTCTAGTTGAGCTTTGGGAGGTACTTGTGGCTAGTATTCCTAGGCTAACACATACCTTGGTATCCACTGGGATGGGTTCCCCTCAGTCAGTTTGGTGTGTCAGGTGTGGCCGGCACAGCTCATCAATTTGCTGTAGGAGGTCCCTGTCCACCCTATAGTGCTCCACTCTCTCCAGCTCATGTAGCCCCTTGTAGGTTACTCTGGGTCTGTACACTCTTCTCCGTCTCCTCACTGTGGGTTGATTGGCAGCATTCACATCCTCACCACCCTCAGCCTTTTGCACATGTTGTTCTATGTTACTTGCTGCAGCCCCTCTCATTTTGTAGGTTTGTTTGTTAAAGGTTCCCCGCTTGTATACACCGGTGGTGTAGAGTGTGGGAAAAAACAGAGGGGAAGGTATTTGCATAGTTTATAGTAGTATTCTGGGCTGGGCTGGTCTGCTGCATGTGTAATTGGCTGATTCTGATACATTTCACCTGCCAGCTATGCTACTTCACCTTGATTACCTTCCTACTGCTGTTTTCCCTTCCCATTGCCTTCATAATTAAGCCCGGGGGCAAGCTGCACAAATAGAGTGCTCAAATGTGCACAGTGCTGCTATTTCCTGGTTTAACTTTTTTTTCTTCCATTAAAACCCGGTGTGCGCTGTGCACACCCACTTAGGCAATGTAAAGAGTGCTAGACAGATTCAGACACACCCCCTAGCTTAGCTGTACTAAGCTCGGAGCAAACTGGAGCCACAGGGCTCCAATCCACTTACAGTATGTGTGACACACCTCCTATGATGTCAGCTAACTCCTAGGCTTGCACCAATCTATTCCTACTCTTACACTTTTGGGACCTGACTAGTATGCTGGCGAAAACTGGGATTAACTCTCATTCCCCTCATTTGCATAGGATTGCCTGCTAATGCATAGTTACATGTCTCACACTGAGCCTCCCCCCTTAGCAACCACTACTCACTGGCCATGCTGTCTTCTGCCTGCCATTGAATTGTATGGCAGATTACTGATTTTAGTTTGAATGCTTAATTTAGGTTTATTTTGTTATTTTCCTCCCAATCCAGTTTGTGTGCCGCTGCCCTACGATTAAACAGCCGAGATTGTCTAAAAAAAAAGTTGATTTTTAAATTTTTTTTCCTGTTTGCAATGTCAATGTCCTTATACTTGGCCATTGACATGCTTACTAACTGATAAGCGGCCTTTATTTGGAGCTGCCATAGTTACATTTTGGAGTTTGCAGAAATGTACTCGGTTACAAACCGAGTACATTTCTGCAGATTGCACTAGTCTTGCATGGCCGGTTGCAAGCTTCCTGGATCGCAAAATCACCTCATTTGCATGGATTTCTTCTGCAAATGGGGTTATTTGCATACATGGACTTAGTCCATGCAGGACTAGTGCAGAAGTGCTCATGCACGCCCCTGCAGTTTGTTCCTGGATTGCACGGTAGACATATTGCCCGCTAGAGCTCCTGCATCAATTTTGCACACCATGCAAGGCATAGAGAATCTGTGGGAAACTGTATATATACATTCTATTGAAAAAGCACAGTGCAATGTACAATCAAGCAGGGTATAACTTACAATGTATACATTAGTTTCTAAAGTGGGTCATTATTCTTGATTCAGATTTGATGTTAAAACACACTGAAATCAGGCAGAATAGGAAGTTAAAATGGTATATGATGAGTTTAATGAAACATGTAACTAAAGAATGACAGAAGTTAGAAAACTCTAAATACATTTTTCCCATAAATTGGAATGGTGTCCCAAAACATATTGCTGGCAATATAATCAAAGTTAAATTCTGATTAAGAAATGTTTTCTAATACACAGATGAAAGCAAATGAGGTAGTCGTTTTAGTGGATTTGAAAACACACAAAGGAGCAGTCTCATAATTCATTTATAATTTAGATCTTTATTTCAATGTAAATAACTGAAATGTTGGTAGTGCAGATGCCTTAACAGTGGAGACTGATGAATACAGACAGTGACACTCAGACTGATGTTACTATGTTTACAGATGTAGGAAAGTACCAAGTACATGTGCAAGCACTGTGAATTCCAAAGACAAAACAAGCGTGTAATGGAGCTAAAATCAAGTGCATGTAAGATGGCAAATCAGCAAATTTCACAAAATGAAATATCTGCACCTGCTTTGGAACACATCTGTTGATGTAAATAAGACTGAACAAAGCAGTAGTCTTGAGCAGATGTTCAGAATATCAAAGTAGTAAGAACCTGTTTCTGAGTTACTGCTCAGATGCAATGTAGCAAGCATTTATTTCAAAATCTTTATTTCAGATTAGATTCCAGATTAATATCAGAACACCTAAGTCATATTTAGGACTGTAACATAGAAAATAATGGAAGAATGTTTGTTACAATTAGCAAATTAGTCAGCTCACTTGCAAACGTTGCCATCTGGAGAAAAAAATAACGTTAAAAAGAAGTATTTGCTACCTTGGGAGGATTACTACTTTGAAAGTTCAGATGTAGTAAAGATGATATGATATAAATTTTCCTAACTTTAGCTATTGCTTGCTTTATTTGCTTATCAGAGCTAAAGGGGGGCTGCAGAGTAAGGGAGGGTGCAGAGAAAGTTTATGAAGTGAAGTAATATACTCAAAGGCTAAAGTTTGTCATCAGAATTTTGCAGTCAAGTAGTGAATGAGATAAAATATAACTTCTGACATGTTTTTTTTTTTTAATCCATTATGCAGAAAGGCTGAGATCTGGAAAAATACAGTGCTTACAGGATGTGACCAAGGAGGTAAAATTCACAGCTGGATATACTAGTGGAACACGAGGGAATTTTCAACACTGGGTATATATAGGTATAAATGAATGTCATCCAAAAGACAAAAGTACAGAAGCTATTGTTCTAAGAAAGTCAGTCAGCATTAAATCTAATTATTTTTCAGCAACAGTTTTCAATGAGACTTTACCCTGTACATTCCCAAGTGGGGGTCATTATGATTGTACCTGGTCAGTTTAAGTGGCTGCATCCCATGGTGATGCCTATGTTGAATACATCTAATACTAAGTAGAGAGCTATTGTATGTAAACTGGGAAATTATCAGGAAAGCAAGTCATTGTGTATGCTGGGTATTCAGACAAGTTGTAAAATGGCAGAATCAGACTGTTTGATTCAGTAATGAATTTTCATCATGAATAGTGGAGATGCAGCAGATATGCCAAACACCTTTAAATATTTGAAGAAAAAATAATTAACACTGCTTAAATTAGATGGACAAGTGGAAGAGGAATGTGAATCTTGACCAACAGCTGAAGAATAGAGATACCTTGTGCCAGGAAGTTTCAAACGAACAATGACTGACGTTGCCTACTAGCTTACTCACTGATATGAATTATTTTTCAGAGATATATGTAGACTTAATATGCCCCTAATTCTAATTGACTGTGCAAGTGACTTTGTGTCTTAAGCTTTAATGCATAATATCTCTTATCATTTTATTAACTGTGTGTGTTGTTTTTTTCTTTGAAGATAAGATAGATATGACAAGATAAGATTCCTTTATTGTCATTGCACAAGTACAGCAACATTTGTAGCAGTCCCAAGGTGCATTCACATAATTAGACATGATTAAATAAAAAAAATACAAACCAATGCAATACAATACAATACGATACAATACAATAAAGCAACTAGGTTTTTGCACTTAGGTATATTGCACATGAAAAATAATAAAAATAAAGTGTAAAAGGATGTAAACATGTCCTTGTAGTGTGAAAATAACTATTATTTATACTGGTCAAAATCACTCAGTGGGAGTGTTTAGCATTATTCAATTCTCGCATGACTGTGGTATGGAAACTATCCTTAAGTCAGTTTGTCCGTGATGGAATGGGCCTGAACTGTCTGCCAGAAGACAACAACTCAAGCAGGTGATGTGCAGGGTGGGAAGGGCATTTCAAGATGTTGTCTGCCCTGCTGAGGCAATGAGAGCTGACAAGTTCCTCCAAAGAGGGTAGTGTGCAACCACTGATTTTCTGGGCTGAGTTAATTATCCTTTTGAAAGGCCTTCCTGTCTGCTGCTGAGCTGCTGCTATACCATGCAGAGATGCAATATGTCAGCACACTTTTAGTGAAACAGCGGTAAAAAGACACAAGCAGCTTCACCTGCAAGTTGTTTTTCCTGAGGATCCCCAGTACATGGAGTCTCTGCTGTGTCTTCTTGATTGCCTCTGTGGTGTTTATGGCCCAAGATAGATCTACTGCAACAAGTAAACCCAGAAAATTAAAAAAAGGAATCCTTTCTACACAGTCTCTATTGATGTACTTTCTTAGGTGCCTGAATGGGCGCCTTTCGCTGTCCCCCACCATAACAGCAAACCGGTGGAAGGCGTTTAGTTTGGCACCTGATGAGACAACAGTGCGTCTTCTGTGTTCTGTGTTGTCTTTGTTGTAATTGTGTGTGAAGCAAGCTGAAAAAAATTGCGGCTGCCCCTTAACATACATACATCCTTCCTTGGGTGGTAAAGGTGTATATGTATATTAGGTTTCAGTCTGTGTTGTACCTTCAAAAGTCTATTATAAGTTCTTTTGTTTTGGCAAAGTTCAGAGCAAGGTTGTTCTTGATACACCATTCTGTCAGTCTTGGACTTCATCCCTATAAGCTATCTCATCGCCTCGTGAGATAAGTCCAACCACCATCATGTCATCCCCAAACTTAATGATGGTATTAATAGAATGGGAGGGGACATAGTCATGGGTGTAAAGATTATACAGAAGGGGGGTGAGCACACAACCTTGTGGGATGCTGGTGTTGCGAATGAGAGTGGAGGAGATGTACAAGCCTAATCTAACCATCTGAGGATGGTTAGTCAGAAAGACTTGAGTCCAACAGCAGGCAGGTTTGAACATCCCAAGCCAGTGAGTTTAGTGAGAAGCCTATCTGGCTCACTGTGCTAAAAGCTAAACTAAAGTCTACAAAGAGTAGCTTCACATCCCCTGCTGCTCAAGATGGAAAAGTTCAGTGTGTAAGGCAGTGGAGATAACATCTTCTGTAGACCTTTTTGCTCTATAAGCATACTGGTGTATATCAGTGGTAACTGGGAGACTGTCTTTGATGTGTCACTGGACCAGTTATTCGAAACACTTTGTAATGACTGGAGTAAGGGCTATTGGACAGTAGTCATTGTGGAATTGATGTTTCTGCCATGTACTTATTGTAATGTTTGTATTAAGGTGGTGCAGTGTGTGACTGTGATATTAATATCTGGTTATGAGTAGATGATGATGCATGCAGGGCTATGTGACTGGACTTGGAAAATGCATTTATTCCTTGTTTATACTTTCTTGCATATTTATTTATTATGTTTTTTTTTTAAGGTGGGTGAGTTCACATTTTATACGGCTTGTTCTTTACTCTAATTGAATCAGGTCATTATTAGGTATATATGTCCCTATCACCTCATTTGATGGGAAATTAATAATATGATGACACATGTACAATATGCAGCTTTAATAATGTGTACATTAGACCGATAAGTTATTTATTAATTTATCTGCATTTGTTTTTCAGGATAGTTTGACCTTGGAGGAGGCTCCCAGTAAATAAATAAATAAATGCATACATACATACATACATACATACATACATACATACATAAAAGTAATAGAAAACAATACCAATTCTGATTACTAGATGTATCTGCATGTGAAACATTGCAGTAGAATTTCGATTTTTTTTATATCAGATTTATATATGACCCATGTGCAAAATAGGAAAAAGGGGTTGAGGAAGGATGGATGGATGGATATAACAACTATTCATAGATTCATAGATTGTTACTAGTCTAATGGCTAGGAGGGCCTTTCTAAGCCTAGCTGAGTTTCCCTAAAATAATAATGATGTCCTGTATTCAAACAGGACATTGAGGGCTGGGCATTTATAAGCTGCCTTTGTCCAGAAGGAACATGGTTACCAGGCCCAGTGTAAATTTCCTATCCCTCATCCAGGTGTCTAGGTTGTGCTTAAACTGGGTAATAGACAAATTCAGCTTCATTTGGATAAGAAGCCTGTTCCATAGGCAGGGCAGTCACTGGGACATATATCTGTCTCTCCAGCATGTTCTATTTAAATCACAGACAAAATTCAGTTCCCTAGATCTTGTATTTCTGGTACTCTGACTAAAGAATATGTGGGAGATTCATAAGTGTGGGGTTTGCAGATACTTTGTAAGCCAGGCATGGATCACTCCTCAACAATCTATAGGAGACTGAGTAGATGGAAAGGGCTTTAAAGCACTCTGTGCAAGGCAGATATGCTATGCCTTGTATTCCTTTTGTAAAGAACCTCTGAAGTCGCTCTAGTTGCTGCATATGTCTGGTCAGGTATACACCAAAAGAAGCATTGCACTTTATGAATGGCCTGATAAGGATGGAGTATGGTAGAAAAATGACTTCTTTGGGCCTAGATGCTATGCCCTTAGGTATAAGTACAACATAAACAGATTTCCTCACCACTGTGGCCACGTGGTGGTCGAAGGTAAAGCTACTGTCTATGTGTGTACCCAGATCCCTGACCAGTTAGTAAACTCTAAGGGGTGTATTATCAGCTTGGCAATTAGCCAGGATTGCTGACTTCCCAAAGGGTACAATTATGCCTTTCTTAGCACTGAGTTTAAGCCATGTTAGTCAGAAATAGACCTTCTTGAAGAATACTAGTGTCTGCAGGGGAGTCAATGATTACCTCTGGCTTGCAATCATCTGCAAACTTCATCAGCCATAAACCTTCAACATTTGCTTCAATTTCAGAAAAAGAGATGCCAAAAAGAAGCAGGCCCAGTACCGAGACCTGGGGGGCTCTGCTAATGACTGACCTCTTGGTTGAGGTGGCCTTATCTATTTTGACCTCTTGGGTCCTATCAGTGAGTCAGTTGGCTATCCATTGGGTGATAAAAGGGTCAATACCTAAATTAGTGAGCATATCGATAATGTCTGAGTGTGCTATTCTAATCAAAAGCCTTGGCCAGGCCAAGGTAAACTGTGTGCACAGTCTTACCTTCATCCAATGCTTTGAGGACCATCTCAAAAAAGTCCATCAGATTTAATAGGCATGACCTTCCTTTAACAAAGCTGAACTGCGATGGATCCAGGATTTGCAGGTTGCCTATATCCTCATTCATATAATGTTTATGATGATTCTTTCCATGGCCTCCTTTGTGCAGGGGAATGGCAGCAGCCATCTCCCATTTCTTGGCCACAAAATCTGACTGTAGGCTCTAGCTGAAAATAGATTCAAGTGGACTAGAGAGGATATGTTTCATGCTGTTTAGTAAGCATCCTGGGATGTTATTGGGGCCCATTGATGCAATGTTTTTGGCCTTGAAAAGTTAATTGATGACATATTCCCTGGCAATGGTTGGGAGGATTGTGATATGTGGTATTTCTTTTGGACTTTTGGGAGGCAGTGAGGGAGAAATTTGAGATGAACCTGACAGCCAAAAGGCTGGCAATGGCCTCTGATTCAGTGTGGGTAATGCCACTTACAATACATTCTGTACATTGCTGCATATTTCCCTGAGGCTATGGACATAGTTGTTGAAATCTTTGTGGTTGTCCTTTTCCTGAGATGCTATTTTTTCTAGAACAATATCAATATCAATGCAAAATTATTTGAAAATAGTTTCTAATTTATTTGTCCCTGTGTGCTTCCCCCCTTTCTTGCAGACTATCAAGCTACCTAGTAGCAGACTAAAGCCCATTCATTCCCTACAGGTCAAAGATCCTTTCCTAAATAACCCACCTCCAGCCCCACCTGCAGAGTGAGAGCCATCTGGAGACACCATCATCCAGGTAGAAATCAAGGTGTTTTTTGTTGTCTTTTTTTTCTGTGACTAATCTTAAATCCCTTCCCATGGTTGATAATGAAGGTACCTATATCACCATAGGGACAGCCTCTGACAGTCTAAAAATTTGTGTCATCCACCCTGTACTCAACTGTCAATGGCTACTGTCATTCGTCTTTCTGTAACATACATGACAAGCAGGTGGGGTATTTCATTTAGATGTGCAAATACATAGAAACACATCAGGATGGACAGCAGCATCATAAAATATAAACAAAAAGGTTAATAGATAGACCTTTTATACATACATACATACATACTTACATCTCAATGGCTTACTAGAAAATAGCAGTCCAGCTTGTATGTGCTCAGTATTTATACACTTGTGTAAGCCCCTTGGATAGCTTCTTAAAGGTATATACACACATAAATAGTTCACTTTGCAACAAATGACCCCAAACTGTATTAACGTAAAAAGTGTTTTAATCTCCGCTTTCATACAAACACTTCATCAGAAAAATCTGATCAAACAATACAACTGGTTTATATATGTTAATCAATTACCATAGTTAAAAATAATCAACAATTTTAACTCTTTAGTTTCCTTCTTGCTAAAAAACATTTTATGTTAACATGTTCATTCAAACCAGGGGGAACTTCGGCACATAAACTTATTTGCCAACACACTTCTCTAGTTTCAGTTTCATTTCTGAAGTTACTCCCTCTTCTGTCTATTGTTACTTTTTCAAGAACTGTAAACAAGAACTTACTAAAATTCATACATACTTTTGAGTGCTTGTAAAGTGCATTGCTTAAATCCTTATTATTAACAGCCCTTACATATTCTTGAATCCTGTCTCTCAACTTTCTTGTAGTCATACCTACATAGAATGAATCACAGGCTGAGCACAGGGCAAGATAAACCACTCCAGAAGTATTACAACTATACCTTTCCTTAAAATCTATGTTGTTATTTAAATGGGGCAAAATCACAAAAGCATCCTGTGTATGAATCTACAGCTGAGACAACATTACACTTGTATGCCCCTTTGTTTTTACTACTAAAAGCAATGGGAATTCTAGTATCTGATTTTTCAAGCATTTGTTTAATAATACATGTTTTAATGTTAACAAATTGTGGTTTATTTCCCAAAGCCTGACTTAACTCTCTATGACTGTTAATAATCCGCCAGTTTTGTGTTATAATATTCCTGATGTTACATGTGTCTACTGACATTTACAAACAACACCGAGGAAAATCACTGGGAATATCCACTTAATTTAATTCGCTAGGTAGTCCATTCTTTAAAATAGGTGGAAACAAAGTCTCCCTTTTACTGGAGACTTCAATGGCAGCCTGATATAATGGTTCTATAGGGTATCCCTTTTCCACAAATAATTGAGCAATAAACTTCAATTCTGTTTGGAAGACAATATCATTACTAATCATACATGATGTCCTTATAAATTGCCCATTAAAAATGTTACGTTTCATATAAGTAGGATGGTTGCTAGTCCAATGTAAGCAGTTATTAGAAAAAGTTTATTTTCTAAAAATATTACTGTTGAAACTACCACTTCAAGGATCCCAGGTAAGTTCAATATCCAAAAAATTAACTTTGTGACCTACACAACCTAATGTGAAAGACAAGAACTCAGAAGTACTATTTAAACTAAACCATGAAAGCTTCAACATTGAATTGACCCTTTATAACAAAAAAACAGGTAATCTACAAACCTGTTATAAAATAAAATAGTCATGTAACCTATAATACTTGGTAACTGTTCACATTCTCACCATCCTACTACCAAACTTGCATATGCTGGTTAGTTTGTTAGTTCAGGAATTAAATTCCTATTGTCGTGATTTATGGGATTTTTTGAACCATGTTAGAAGTTTTGCTATGGAAATGCCAGGTGATGGAGAAGTCTTTACTTTAGTTTCAGTGGACATATTCTCCTTGTTTACTTCCATTCCCACTGTGGAAGGAATTGAAAGTATTTGATGTTATTTAAGCAAATATAGTCACATGTCAACTGAACAAGTAACTATTAACTGTCTTGTCTTTCGTCTTTTCCCAGTTAGGGGTCACCACAGCAGAACTCCAGTCTGCTAATGATTGGCAGTTGATTTTTACGTGCCGAGTTGCCAGCCCTGACACACAACCTTCAACGAAGGTATGCCCATTCATGCATGTCTCCATGCAGAAGACGCTCTAGCTGAGAGTCGACCCAGACAGCATCTTACTGTGAGGTGACAATGCTACCGCAGCACCACCACCGTGACTGTAATTTATTATAAATGGTATTGAGCAATATTTTTTTCTTTTTTTATGACAAATATTATAAACAAAATAAGGGCGTTGCGATGGGGGCTAGTGTAGGCCCAGCATATGCAAGTTTGGTACTAGGATGGCGGGAATGTGAACAGTTACTAGTCAAGGAAGGCCATGTGAGGAGGAGGACATAAATATAATAGGTACCATAATTGATAGCCTTTCTAGCAAGAAGAAAATGCTTTCAAACATCTACAAATTGGTTAATGTCATCAAATATGATTCCTCATTGCTATTTTCCAAACACTGGAATCAGCAGGGAAGAATTCTCATGGAACAGCAGAAACTCAAAGTAATTGAATCAACTTTTAAGCTAACCCTACTTAAAAAACTAGTTTGCACTCAATTAATGATCAACAATAACACCTACTATACTCCCGTCATTTTTAATAAATTTGATCCTAAGATCTCGCCAGCCTGCTCTTGTTGTGCATCCTATCAAGCCGACCTCATTCATGTTCTATGGTTTTGCAAATATGCAAAGAACCTGTGGCGTTAAATGAAAATATGCCTAGAGAAAATGGGCTATCATAAATAACCCTATCTTGGGAATTAGCAATCCTTCACATTACAGATAATAAGCTTTCATAACTGAGATTCCATGTCCTAATCACGCTATGCATTTTAATAAAATTTTATATAACAAAAAAATTGGTTAGATCGCACCAAACTCTCTTGGAATGGATTTAGGAATTTGGCAACTAAATATGCTACCTCTCAAAAACTTACTTTAAGAAATATAAACAAACAAGCCTATTACCAGAAATTCTGAAAACTCATCTTTGAACATATTCAAGATGAATAGGTACTAGACGGAGATGATAATACACTAGAGTTTCTACTTCTATTCGAGAAGTCGAGAAGACTCGATCATTCATCTTTCTTCGTCTCTTTTTTCCCACTACTGTCAACGACTTCACAATTCTCCTCCATTTTCAATGTTACATTGGATTTTGTTTGCGTCTCTGATTTCCTTGTCTGTATAACTTAGTGGCACTGTTTGTAAATAGTGTATTTAGTGTTTGTATTAATGAAGTTTATTGTTTTTGTTTTTTTTTCATTCCAATGTCAAACAGTATTTGAAAAAAAAAAGGATTCCACAGCCCTATTCATACACTTCACAGAAGCACAAAACATGATGTTTGCAGATGGAATAAACTTTTCATAAAGCTCAGATGTCTGCTGCTTTGTGAATGGGAATTTATACAAGGTTATATAAATTTATATAAAAAAACACATGTGGGAGTTAATGCAGAGAATTAAGGCCATGAGCTGCTAAAGAGCTACTTCTTGTACAGGGTTCGATTCTTTCAACCACAATTTGACTACTGTGTGAACTTAGCAAGTACCTAGCCATTTAGTTATTTTGGACATTTGGGAAACTAAAATAGTCAGAGTGGGTGATGCATCCTTAGATATAGAGAATGCTACCTGTGGTGAACTCAGGGGTCTGCAATGGACCCCCTGCTATTAGGCATCCATTTTTCAAACCTCCATATTCATAACAATGATTACTCCTTAACAGCTTTGCTGATGATTGCAAGCTGGGAGTGGTTGTCAAATCCCATCTGGAAATGTACACCCTCAATAAAGGAATGTTTAAGGTCAATTCCTGGTGCTTATAAAAATAGATCAAACTAAATGCCAAGAAATCTATCATAATCCCTTTTAGGAAGCAAAAACACTCTGCATCCAGCTGCATTGGAAACATCCCATTACCGTATAAATCAGTGATCCGAGTTCTGGCCACTTGGGTTAATAGCTCCGTTTCCTTTGATTACCATGTGGTGACTGTACTAAGGAATCTTTAAAGTTTTCACAAACAATTGCCAAAGGCATCTCTTTTAAAACTAGTGAAGTCATTGTTCCCCTATAGTCTTTCTCAGTTAGACATATTGTAGAATATAACACACCCTTTGGCATGCATCTGGCCGAGCCCATTAAAATCCTCAAAAAATACACAGAGATTCCTAAGAAAAAGGAAATGCATGGCTAGTAACCACTTATGAGGCTACATTTTCAGACACACTGAGATATTATGTTATATTATAGAATGACTGCTGATTAGTATTCCAAAACGTGCACGCTGATGGGTCAGCCCAACCAGCATGCCCATTGTAAATCATATACTAAGGAAAAAGGTCCGGTCGTCCGGACTTTTTCCATTAGTATAAGTCTTGATTTTTTTTGTTTGTGTTAGGTAGCAAGGGTGAATGGAAAATCTCCATTGCTCTAATCTCGCTATGTTATATGTTTAACATAGCGAGATATCTTAAAAAAAAAGCAATAGAGATCTTCCTTTCTCCGTTACTTTTTTTAAAGATATCTCGCTATGTTAAACTCGTTTAACACAGAGAGAGTTACCTTTAAAAAAGCAACAGAGATCTTCCTTTCTCCATTGCTTCCTCTACATAACTCTGATGTACTGCATAAGCATACGCCTGGGCAGTGCATCAGAAAAAGCCCCAGGACAGCAGAAAACTGCGGAAGGGCACCACACAGTTATTATACAAAGGTATTATTTAAGAAAAGTATTTTTTTCTTAAATAATGTCATTGTATAATAGCAATAACCCACGTCTGGGTGTGGGTAATGCAAAATTTACCCACGGTTGTCTTTGTTTGGTCACTCAGGCTTTGCCCTTGTGACCAAACCACACCAACCGTGGGTAAATCTAGCATTACCCACACCCAGTCATGGGTTATTGCTTAATTGTTTAATGGCTGTTTGTCAAGCACTGACTTCAAGCTTGGAGCCCTGCATGGTTTATATAAAATACCTCTGATTTCTATACAAATAATATCAATGAACATAATTAAAGTGACATTAATGAAAAGGTAAAAAAAAAATACACAAAATTCATAATCTAGTCACCACATATTACAGTGATTTTTACAAAGAATACAGTTATCTCTTTATTCCTCAAGTACATTTGTTGGAAGCATGAATAAGTCTTCATGTTTTCATTGATACCAGACTACTAATTAAATTGCTAACAACGATATACAGAAAGTAAACCTACAGTTACATGCCTGCATTCATTCCATTAGCACACTTCTACAGAAGTACCTTTTTTTGTTTCATCATATGTACCATTTTTATGTCGTATTAACATGTACTTCCTCTATAAGTTGCATGAGTCTTGACTTTGGGAAAGGGCCTTTCCTTCATTAGAGATAAATCTTATGTTTTATTTCTGTGAAGTAGTTTTTTGAAAATAAATCTTGGATCCTTGCAAGAAAAGCACATATAACTTTTTACACACATTTTAACCAAAGATGAAAATGTATGGCAGAAGAAACATTTGTCTGGGTGACAATATACCTAATTAACAAAAACTACCTTCTGCAATGAAAGATAAAAAAATGCATACAAAAATTAAATTAAAGCCAAATCTATAATTTCCAGCATAACTTCTGGTAAGATTCTTAGTCTGCTGTTATTAATGTTCTTGATGCCTGGGATCTCATACCCCACAGTAATATTAACATTGCAACTTAGAAATGGGGTCCATTTCGATCATGATATAAGAAACCCAAAAGACTTGGAGAAATTAAAAAGAGTGAGAACACATAAAATGTTGTCCCTCAAAGTGGTCTGAAAAGAAATAGCTTTCTGGCACACACTATTGCTGATAAAATTTAATCTATGCAGTATTTTGTAATCTGTATTATATGCATAATTATCTTTTGATCAGTGGAGGGCGTGCCTGTGATATAACATTTCATCTGAATATTATATACTACTCCCAAGTGTGCAGCTTTCCTTCATTTTTTTGAGAACTGTTATTTTTTTTGCAGTAACATCTTTAAGAACCAACACACATAATGGCAAGAGTTACAATCATGTCCTTGATTTAATACTGTATTCAGAAGGGTTTGCAATAGGTATACATAAATGGAAAGAAAAGCAAATCTCTAGGGAGAGATGGTAGTCTCTGATACTCTGCATTCTCAGTTTTGAAAATGTATGAAAGAGAGACATATCATCATGCTTGAGTGCTTTGTCATCACTTATCCTGATCTCTGCACAGTGTAGAGAGGATTTGCTTCATTGTGTGTTCTGTATAATCACTACCACAAGTGTCTTCTTATCAGGATAAAAAAGTGACTGTTCTCTCTATTATGCCATCAACTTATTCCACAACCTTTATTAATTAATTTTCATTTTTCTGATGAGTCAGTATAAGTTTGCACAGCTGTAGAGTGTTTATGCAATGCTATTCCAGACATGAGACAATTTGGAGACCAAACATATATCATCCAAGAAATCTGCATTTTAAAAAGTCTATTCTTCTCCAATTCAAATCTGAGAATTGCCCTACAGAGAATCAAATATGATGACTGCAAACTGGGTAGCATTATGGCATCAGTAAAAGATGCTGCATTTCTCCAAGATGGTCTACAAAAATATATAGCTGGTCCAATACTAATGAATTCACAGTGAATGTTAGTACATGTAACAACATGTCATATGGCTAAAAGGGCAAAAATCATCATTACAACTTAAATGGTTAAATAAAAATGTCAACATCTTTAACACTTTGCAAGTGACAGTAATCGACACGTTAAACTTTGACCAGTGTGCACGTACCAAAATCAGAAAAGTATATTCTGCAACCCATATAATTGTAGTGTCTTCACAGAGGAAATTGTGCAAGTTTATACCTCCTTAATCTGATGCAGTCGATTACATACAATACTGCATTCTAAAGGCTTCAAACAACTCACCTGAATCAAACTGAAAAGTTATAATGACTTCTTAATAGAAAAGTCATAGGGTTGTAGTGGGAACTGTGAACTATTATCAAAGTCTTCAGAAGCAGTCTTTATTTCTCTTTTCATAAATTCTGAAATTCTTGGCTAGCTTTATAAGGGGCTCTGGGCCAATAGCCTGGTATCGTCCTATGAACCTATGACCCTAAGAACCAATATGTCACTAAAATATAAACTCTAGTCCAGAATGTAATGCCTCAGCCAGTGCTGTTTGAAAGTCTATCCATGAAATTCCCCCTCCTATGATATAATGCTACAAACAAACAAGAGTTATAGAAATCAGCAATTCAGGCATTCCACAAGGTCTATAAAGATGATGGAAATGCTTCACCTCACAAACAGAAGATTCCTCATTAAGTTTTTAAAAAAAATAATCTTCCTTTGTATATAGGGAGCAGAAATTTTTAACATGACGTTATGGAAGCTAAGCTTCTCGAAGGTCAGGGGGTCATATGTTGACAATCAAACCTATGAACTTTCATTTAGCATTACATTAGCAATTATTTTATTTTATGCTAAGATACTCAGCAGCCCTTCATGCATGTGGCTGAGTTTTGCCCAAGTGTGATTCAACTCTCTTATAATCTGAGTCCCACACAACCACCTGAATCAATTTTGTCCTATCCAATTGTTACCATGGCAGCTTACTATAGTTCTTAGGCTGCCTGTGAAAGCACAGAAGGTCTTCTCTGCCCATATTTTATTTATTTATTTTATTTTGTTTACCGGGATAGTCCAACTGGACCAGGTCCATTTACAGCAGAGGCCTGGGGAGAAAAGCTCCGCATTTACATAACAATCAGACAAAAATATCAGACAGAAATGTAAAACAGACAAGGAGAATATCAACAATGTATGAAGTAATAAAAAAATATATATGGTTACCAAGGGAAATTTCATGCTAGAGATAAAGAAGTTAGAGTTGTGGTACTGTAGCATATATACAGTAAGTATACTAGGAAGAAAGGTATATGAAGAAGCAGAATAAATGTTATGTAATAAATGGACATAGCCAGGTGTTGATAAGATGTGATTTAAGTGAGTTTTTGAACAGTGTGATAGTGGATGCAGAAGTCAGAGAAGGGGAAGGTTGTTCCAGGTTCTATCTATGGTGTGGGAGAATAGAGATTCCCATGGACTATTGTTAGTCCTTGAGATACAGAGTAGTGACTTGTCAACAGAACAGAGATAACGATTAGCTTTGTAATGAGTGAGAAGTTGACTTAGCGCTGGGGTTTTATCAGGATGTTTCAGGATGTTATAGGCAATGATCATTTGGTGGTAACTGAATAGTTGAGGAAGTTCTAGCCATTGTAGATTCCTTAGAACCTGACAGAGGTGGGTTCTGAAAGAGGAGTTGTTAACAAACTTGGCAATTTTATTATAGCATGACTCAAGTTTTTCAAGATCAAGTTTTCTGGTCAGGGTAAGAATTGGTGCTGCGTACATTAGTGTGGACAATAGGTGAGTTTGGGCTAGGGTGATTCATATCTGATATGAGAGGAAATGTTTGTGTCTGTATAGTGTTCCTATTTTTTGTGTACTTTTTTGATGGCTTAGGAAATATGGACATCAAAGAGGAGATTTTTGTCAATTTCTATACCAAGTAGTTTAGTATGGGTTGAAGGAGAGATGGTAGTGCCATTTTTGGAAGTGACGGTAAAGGAAAGAGGGGTAGTTTTTGATTTATTGGGAGTGAATAGGAGCAATTTAGTATTGTTGGGGTTTAGGATGAGTTGGATATCAGTAATCCATTTCTACATAGAGGTAAAGGATTCCTGAGTGAGTTGTTGTAGAGTGGTGAGAGATGGGGCAGAGGAGATTAGAGTCGAATCATCTGCATACTGGATGAGTGTGCCATGTTGGGTGGAGGTATACAGATTGTTAGTGAAAACAGAAAAAAAGGGGGCCCAGTATTGAGCCTTGTGGCACTCCAATGGTAGTAGGTAGTAAGGGAGATAGTGTGCCTTGCCATTGAACAGATTGCTGCCTGTCTGATAGATAGTTCTTGAACCAGGCCACAGTACAGGGGGAAAAGGATAGGGAGGCTAGAATATCTAGTAGTAAGGAGTGTGAGACCATATCAAAAGCTTTGGAGAGATCTAATAATACAGCAGTTACAAAGTTATTGTCATTTCTGTGTTGGTATATTTGATCACTTTTAGCTATTAATCTCCTCTGGATCCCATTGCTCTGATTCTACTCATGCCCCATGCTGTACAGTGGACTTAAAACATTTCTTGCAGGTTAAGTGTTTGAATTCCTTACCCCTCTATATAACATTTGCTATAATAACCAGAGGGACACTTAATGTACATTCTGTCTTTGACCATTATTTTGTCTGCTTTACAGGATAGTGCTTATCCTATCCGTGACCTCACATTTGATGGTCTCCTTTATGTAGGTAGCTCTTCCATCACCATACCTTGCATGTGTCTCATTCTTGATCAGTCTATGCCAAGGTACCACCAAGAAATCTCACTCTAGTCACCGGTCCATATTTCCATGATACTAGACATGTCTTCTCATCACGACCCAAAGAGCATTAAAACTTGAAAGGTATAGGCAAATGCTATATGTGATCTAGCATGTGCAAAGAGGCAAACTGCATCAAGCTGATGGCAGGCAAGGGCACGTGCAGGCAGGAGCAAGGGGGTGCACTTGCACCCCCCTGGAATTGGCTAGCTGGGATTACTTTTATTTTTATAAAAAAGTTTTTTTTTAAAGGGCGGGCGTTCCTCTTTAAGAGCGCCCTTTGCATCCCATCCCGTCCTGTCGCACAGACACAACAGTTGTTTGCGACCTGTTTCTGCATTAGGAATTTGAATTCCAGAGTGGACTATGGGCAAAGAGTATGCTGACATCATCATATTGCGCGAGCGGGAACTGAAATGGATGGTTTGAGAAATGGACAGTTTCTGCTGATGGTCTGATGGGTTTTCTTTTGCGAAGACTGACTGAAGATGGACTGGAGTGGAAACAGTTGTGCTGGGGAATTGCTTATGTTCTGGGAGGAGAAACGGACAGTTTCTGCTGATGGGTTTACTTTAGCTGCGAGGACTGACTGAAGACGGAGTGGAAACAGTTGTGCTGTGGAGTCGGGATGCTTTTCGCTTTTCAGAGTGAGTAAGCTGGCATGTGTGTATGTGTGTGTCTGTGTGTTTCTGCACTTTCTTTAGTGAGACACTCATGTATTATTTAGAAAATTATTTCTAACAATGCAGACATTGACTTTGGTAGGACAGTGATTCTGGTTGGAAACCTTCCCTCTACTGTATATGGAAATGTAACTGTTATGTCATATTTTTCGGCTCATCATATCTGCACTCATGTTTAACTTTCTTGGGTACCCTAATAGAATGTGTATTAGGCAGTCAGAAAATGTTATTTTTTGTTTTTAATTCACTTTTCCTCTAATTCAAAGATTTCTAATATTCTGACATTTTGCATCTATAAATATCAGAAATAGTTTAATATATGCCTTTCCCTTCATGCATTATGTTTACATGCTAGCAACGCACTTGCTGCCACTTACTTGCTGCCACTTACTTGAACAGGCAAGTGGTCAAACTCCACTCCCACTAATTCAATCTCTTCTAACTACTTAGTTCTCAGCACTACCCAATAAACCTGTTCATCTCTACTGGGACCCTAACTCTAACCCTAAATCTCCCTTACTGCTCTCTAACCAAAAAACTCCCTCTTGCTCCTTAACCCCAAGACCTCCCTCCCACTCCCTAACCATAAAACTCTCTTCCCAACAGGTGCCTTAAACGACACTCCCATCTACCCATTCCTTCACCACATCTGCTGAATTTATCTTGCTTGGACTGGAATAATGTGTCCATGTAAGCTGTGACAACTGCATGCCTGAACCCACCTTCGAGTCTCAGTGCAAGTAGCAGTCTACGTGATATACAAGATGCTTGAATCCAAGGATTTGAGACAGTGAGTTTCAAGTGCATGAGGCTCACATGGTTGTAGTAGACCCTTGTATTACTCGTGTTTTGATCTTAGTGTCTTTGTGCATCATCAATATTGCTAAGCATTCTCAGTATAGGATGGTATGAAGACTTTCTGAAACTGCATATTATAAAAAGAGTGCTTCTCTTTGCCTCAAACATGTTGAGAGCTTTGTTTTACATATTGATACTTCAGCTACAAAGTTCTTGATATAGAACTATGGTTCATATATCTGAGCACCAGTTGCATCTCCATGATTTTTTTAACTACCCCGAGCTAATTATATCACTTCAGCTACTGGCTGCTGGCAATGTTGATGGGTGTTTTTAGTATGCAAACTTTACACCTGTTGTAAAGCTCATAGTTGTAGCTAACATCTGATTTTCTGTCTTTATGGATTTGATAGATGTTAAGAGCAGCTGTACATTTATAATGAAATGCTGCCTTCACTCAAGCTTTTATATACTTAGGGCATGCACTATCTGGAGCAGTGTTGTTTCACCTGTGCTTCTGATTTAATGAGCAACTGTTGTGAAGCAAAGAGCAGAAAACATTACCCTCCCCACACCAACCAAAAAAAAAGATGCATTACCCACATGTTAAAGGAAGTGCAGCAAGCAGCAATTATTTCCAAAAAAATATTATTTTTTTAACAATTTAAATTAATTATAGAAAAAAAAATGGTACTGTTTCAACATACAGTGATCAGGTTCATGCATTACAAAACTTCAAATGCATTTATATAAAAACATACAGACATAAGGTGTTTTCTTCAGCATACTGAAGACCAGCTTGCTGAAGGGAAGTCACTGAGCTCTGTTTTCATTCAGAAGAGCTTAACAAAAACAGAAACAGAGGGAGTGGTTGATTATAATAGAAATTATGTGGATGGCTGCCAGGGGCTACTGACTTCTCAGGTAAATGTGTAGCTGGATACCTACTGCTGTTTGCTTTTTTTTTTACTTTTTTTCCCCTTTAAACAAGTGCTTTTTCCTTTAAACATGCACACCACTCATGAAAACACAGCACACCAAGGCAAAGTGCACTGGGACAGTTGCAGCTGCTTGTTTCATTTTTTGGGGCAGGTATTTTTTCTTTACCTTTCTCAGTAGGCTTACCTGGTTAACAAATAAAAAAATAATGTTTAAAATGTGTTCCTTTTTGGGACTCGGTCCATTATTTTTGGCTTTGCCCAGATTTCTTGAATAAAAAAGGTGAACATTTTTTGACTGTTCCTTTTAAAACAGGCTATAATTACTTATAGTACCCCCAAGATTCAAAGTTGTAGACCCCGCCTTTTTCCTGACTGGCAAAATTTTTAATTGCGTATATAATGCAGGTGGGAGGTGAGAATTTACTGAAATATTTTTGATTAATAAGAGCTTATTTTATATGTCAGGGTGCAGGGGAGTGACTGCTGCTTTGCTGTATATGATACAGAGCTCTTGTCATTTTAAGTACTGATTTTTTCATAGTAAGCTGTAAGCTATTAGACAGACATACCCACACCTGCAGAGTATCTCACAAAGGTTACTGTAGCCAACATGACTATGGCTTATACTACTGTGATTCTGTATTTATATATTGTGTGTAGAAGTAGACCTTTATGATGGAAATGTTCTGAATAGGGCAGTTTTGTCATTATTGGTTCATGCATTTTGCTTCATTGCGTACTGGAAAAATGTTTAAACAATAAATTTAAAATGGGCTCTAACTTAAGTCTAATGTATGCTGTATTATACAAGGAATATAATGTAATACAATCAAGACGGTGAATCAAGGAATGCATACATGTATACATGGCCCTACAAACGTGTTTGAAAACAGCCAAGAGGAAAGTGTGAAAGGCTCAAAATCATGGGCAAAATTTAAAGTTTACTCTTGTTACCAAAGCAATGGATGAAGGTAAAACAGTTCACACCACATTACCTTGACCTGGTCAAGCCTTTTGACACAATCCCCTAATTGGGTGTAGTACAAAAGATGAATAATGTAGGAGCAAACACTTAGATCACCAGCTGCATTGCCAACTTGGCTCACAGGATGCAGGAGATCAAAAAAGGGGAAGAGACCAGTCACTAATGGAGTCCCCCAGGGTTCGGTGCTGAGACTTTTTCTGTTTGGCATATACATCTCAAAAGTAAGGAAATACCAAAGAGCTTTGGCCAGCTAAGTTTGAGATGACTACAAGCTAGGAGAAGTTATTGAATCCCCAAATGACTTAACCGTCATGTAGGAAGATTTGTCCCAAATAATAACTGGTGTCAAAATCATGACAATGCCCTCTGAGAACTGATCCAATTGTTAGGCATTTGGGAACTTGTGTATACAGTGACCTAACTTTTGACCAACATATGCCCAGCATCATAAGAAAGCCTTTCTATATTGCACAGCTTGTAAACAAATTGATTGTGACTAGATCTAGAGATGTTGTTGTCCCCCTTTACAAAGTTTTCATTATGTCAATTATTTTGTATAATGCCCACTTTGGCATGTATCTGTCCATCCCCATGCAACAATTGTAATACCTTCAGAGATACCTTACTAAAAGGATACAAGTCCTAAACAATAGGTCTTGCATGGACTACCTCAAAGAACTATTATTATACTCAGTATTCTACAGAGTGATTAGAGGTGACATGTCTGGCATACAAAGCATCCTCGGACATAATACAGATGTACCTAGTGAACATCAGCAAGTCAAATGGCATCAGAAATACTCAGTCCAGGTATCTAAACTGAATGTTGTGGAGTGATGGATATATATTACAAAAGCTACCACTGTTCCAGAACACACTATCCATAAAAATAAGGGAAAGCTCATCCATCCATATTCAAATGCAACTTGGATCTAAGGATGGGTAATAGAAAATGTACTCCAGGATTTCCCCTCATGCCACTAATGAATAGAGGCATTTCCTAAATGCTGCATCCCTTACATGGACCCTCAAATTATCTATGGTATGATCACAGTTGTTCTCACTAGGGCTAATATAAAATTTTCAGCCATAGGGATAGCTAAGACCAATCAGAAAATGTTAATTCAAGCACCAAAAGGGAATTGGCTAAGCGTAAAATGTCCTCCAAGTGAACCTATGTTGTGGTAGAAAATAGTTATAAAAAAATACCCTTTTTAGTTCACTAAGTGCCCTTGTCACCCTTCGTACCCCAGTCTTTAACAGCTATGGTGTGTGTGTGTGTGTGTGTGTGTGTGTGTGTGTGTGTGTGTGTGTGTGTGTGTGTGTGAGAGAGAGAGAGAGAAATGTTCAGTTAGCAGATGGAATTTATGTTCAAGTGCATTTTCAAGGAATTGTGAGCATCAAGGGAAAATAAGTTTACTGCTGCTCATGCTAAGTATGCTTACAATGTGCAACTGTTTTGTTTAGCAAATGGTATCACTATTGTTCTATATAATTTTAAAGCAGTGTTAGTAGCAGGTAGAAAACTTGCATCTTGATGCAGAGAACTGTACGTTCTACTCCCACAGCATGTAGATTTGTATTTGAAGGGGTGGGGTGCTGCAGTCCTGAGTATGTCCTCCTTTGGATGAGATGCCTAGTAACTAAGTACCTGTTTTTCAGCTTGTCACCCATTCCCTATTGCAATATACTAGTTTACCATTTTTTTTAATTTAGTATGTCCTCCTTTGGATGAGATGCCTAGTAACTAAGTACCTGTTTTTCAGCTTGTCACCCATTCCCTATTGCAATATACTAGTTTACCATTTTTTTTAATTTAACATAGGCAATTTATTCTTCAAGGGCAGCAGACACTGAATTTGTAGATGAAACACTGAAATATAAAATTGTTTTCTAGCAACAACCTTGTCATTAGTTTCAGATCTCTTTAATGTGGAATTATTCAGATGACTTTTACTTCCGCAGAGATTGTGCATATTGACTGATATTGGTGGATTGCAATGACAGAATTTTGAGTAGTCTTTTATGGTTGAAAAGTTCTGAATTGGGCAGGTTGTCATTTTTGGTTCATGCATTTTGTTTCATTGCTTATTGGAAAAATGTTCAAAACTATAAATTTAAAACTAACAAGTGGTGCGACTTTATACAAGGGATATAATGTGATTATTATATATTATAATTAATACAGTCAGGAAGATGAATCAAAGAATGTTTGCATGGTCCTAAAAATGTTTACAAGGGGCCTATGATTTAAAAACAGCCCAACAGTAACTTTACCCGCCACTGGTCTTTGAATGTTTCAATTGTAAGACTATCATTTTGTTTACCAAATGTCTATCAGTGTTTGTGCTATAAAATTTGCAATAAAAGTTGTAAATTAAATCGAAATATCTGTAATAATTTTTGAAGTAAAGCATACAACGGTATGCACACTGGGTTTTGAACAGTGTTTATGGCAACTGGGGAGAAATGGCCAAGAAATGGGAGACTGGAATGCCTGCATGGGTGGGGCATGGGTGGGGCTAAGTGGGAGGGGTCTGGGTTTGCACCCCCCCCCCGCCAAAAATCCTGCGGGCTCCCTTGATGTCAGGCCATAGAAGGAGGGAAAAATGAGCAACAAGTGCTTGGAGTCAGGTAATTTCCCAGATCAAAGAATGACAGAAGAATATGAGCTGAGACAGTTGGGCTGGAATTCTCTGATATAGAGAAAAAGAAATAAGATGCAAAACATGGACAACAAAGATGGAGTCATAGAAATTCAGAACATAAAGTGACTCAAAAAAACACAAAGAAAAAAAGATAATCAGAGTAGATTAAGGACCTGGTTAAAGAGATGATGAATAAAATCTGCAACTGAAAAAATGTACCTATGGAGGCCTTGAATAATCATGTTCACTTAGAGAGATGCTTTCACCGTAAGCAATCATTGCACAGTCTGGAGATACATATATTCACATGACTGACATCCTAGACTGCAGGTGTTATATTCAAAGCTGCAGTGTATAACAAACATATTATGTGACGTCGTTTATTCAAAAAAGATAAGGCAGCTTTATTAAAATATACATTTAAGGTTTTACACTGCAGTTAAAAATGTTAACTCTTTGACTATGACTACTGATAATAGGGCAGCTACAGAAACAAGACTAAGATAAGGAAGCCAGTTATGCACCAGGCAATGTTCTCGAACCTAAATGGCATTTGGCATATTGTTTGTGGCTTGTTTTGTTCCATCACCACTTACTATGACACACTCTCTAAAAGCATGTTACTGTGAGTCCTTTAGTGGCTTAACAGTCAGTTCAAGAGAAGTCTTGGAAGCAGCAGGAGTCATTCTTAAATCAACATACCCTGCAGCAACTAAATAATGCCATCTATTTTGGACTGAAGTTTTATTTCAGTAAGACAAGTGAACACAATTAATACCATGTTCATTTCTGATCTACAGTTAAAAAAACCCTGTGGTCATTCAACATCAGTAAAACGAAACTAGATGAAACTTTGAACTACATCCTACCTAGAACATCTGGGTGACTTGCACAATTTCAATTCTGCAGTCTGTAGTCTGGCTGGTCATTTATTTGAAGGCTGCACACATGGAAACCTAACACCACTGTACTCCAGCATATGGTATTTGCATTCTATGGAATGCTGCTTTTCACCAATTCCACTTCCACATTTATGGAATCCATGAGAACAAATACCATCTTTATGCCTATACCTGCTACATTTTCCAAGAGTTTTGTGCATTTCTCCTCAAATTTATCCTGCTGGTGTAGTCTGTTTTACAGCAATCCAGTTCTTCAACCATTAGAGATTTCTGGGAGAAAAAAACTCAAGTTGCAAAAGTTCAGGGCCTGAGCTTGGTAAGCCAAACAAAACTCTCTTTCTCGCCAAAAAACACGATCAACTCCCATCAGCATCAAGCAATCAAACAATACAGGTAAAAGCAGGCATGTAATCTTCATGACTACTGTATTATCTCTATAACAACAACCAGCAAAAGAATAAAATAAACTACAGACATAGTCAACCTTCAATCTTCAAAATGTGGAATAGATGGGTAAAATGTTGGACATTTTCTAACAGCAACTGGGAAGAAGGCTCTCTTTCCAGAAGTCACTTTCTTACATGTATAAGTCAATTATTCTCATATCTTGACTTCATATCTTTAGTTACAGATACTCATCGATGAGTAACTTTAGCCTTTCTCCTCATCTCATGTTGTTATTTCATTCTAGAAAACTAAACTTCGGTCTTTGACTGATTTGCATACATCCACATGCGTACGTACACACACACACACACACACACACACACACACACACACACACACACACACACACACACACACACACACACACACACACACACACAAAGCATATCAATTATAGCCAGTTATATGATTGTAGATATTTGCTTGACATCAAGTGAATGACTGTATTTAGAAATAACAGCTCAGAAGGGTACATGCTTTTGCTAGTAACTTGGCTCAACTTAATGAAAACAAGTGTCCCTTTTCAGAGGAACTTCAGGAGCACAGCCTGGTGTAGTCACTTAATCAGACAAATGAAGTCTGAATGAGTCAGACATTGCCTTACAGGAAGCAGTGCATTAACAGCTCATATCCTTACACATCTGCACTAAGTACCAGACAACATGTAGCCCAACACAGTGCATTTCTCACCTATGTGCCTGCAAACACAAGCTATATAAAAAAAATCCATTTGTGGATTATATTTTAACATTAAACTCATAGACTTATTTATATCTAGGTGATTTAGAGCCAAATAATAAAGATATTATCAATTTACAAAGCAAGGAAACCAAAGATTGTACCAAATAAGCATAGCGCATATGATGATGCTTCTCTTTACTTCAGTCAATTCCTTACACCGTAAGTACTGTGGGATGCAGCACACACACACACACACACACACACACACACACACACACACACACACACACACACACACACACACACACACACACACACACAGATGTGTGAGCATTAATTATAGCCATTTGTATGACTGCATATAATCAGATGCTCGCTTGTGATAAAATGAATGAATAAATGTGTAAATGATGACCTAGAAGTATTCCAGCTCACTGCTTTGAGAACCATACAGTGCATCCCCCTGCATCAGGCATGCCCTCCTAACCTCATAGTTCTTGAATCAAAGACAAAGAAAAAATAAGGTATACATTTTTATTCTTTCTCATATTTATAAACTTGGATTAGAGAGACACAAAGTCTGAAACTCACATGATTGATATAATTTAGTCACTGCAATCCACAACAATTTGTCAGGAAGCCACACATTTTGCAAGGAATAGACCAAAACAATTCTCTATGTCTTTGTTTAACAAGTCCAGATAATGCCAACAATGAGAATGGGGGTATAGTGTCCTCAAGTTAAAAAGTGTGTTTTTCTGAATAATTATTATGAAACTGCAATGAGTAATATTTACTTACATTAGTACCTTGATATCTCCAACATGGATAGAATCACACACACAGTGGATATTTTAAAGAGATTTGGGGAATTCATTAAAGCTTATACAGTCATTTTTCACTGTGTGCGGGTTGCTGTGAGATGCACAAACAGACGTGAATATTTTTAGATTCAGTAAACTTCGTGTAGAGGTGCACACACACACAGACAAGGTAAATACAGTGGCATGTTAATTACAGCATAAGTACCTGAATTGTATACTAATCAAGCAAACCAACACCATAGAATGATTCACCAACCTCTAAAGCAACTGTTTGGACTCCATGCTGGTGCTCCCCTTGTATTTGAAAACATTTTGAATACAGCCACAAAAAGGAGTCTACACGAACAGAAGAGCCAGTAAAAGTTGTTAGATTTGTACAGAACCGGCCTTAACATGTGACAGCAGATAATTCCAGTTCTGTGCAGGCTGACTGTAACAACAGCAATATATCCTTTTTACGTGTCATGACATAAATGCAGCTCCCCCACCCCCAAACAAAGAATACACTTGTAACTAATACAGACAGCTAAAAGTGTAAATCCCATGGAACAGACTATTCATAGTGGCATGTAAACATATGCAGTATGTAGCTGACGAAATACAGGCATATCTTCTCAAAAACAGTACACCTCTGTGCAGATATAAGAAAAAAGTAATACCTTCCCTTGTGTGTTCAACATTCGGCTCCCCTTCAGTTTCCCTGGCTACACTGTTGCCAACCATGAAGATTCAGGGCTGTCAGCAGGGTGCAGATACAAATGAGGTCTGTGGTTCATTTTTAATGGATAGCAACAGTAATTGATGACAACAGGGGCTGTGGGGTACATATAGGTCTGTGAAGAGTGAAAATGCACGTAAGTAGTACACAGTTCACAAGTTCTGTATCACTAAGATGCAATCTCCTCTTCATTTGTTAGCAAAATGTGTCATCTCTGTCTGCTTTAAGTATTTTTTTTTTATTTTGGTCATTGCTCAACACAGCTCATAGTGCAATCACAGCAAATGTAGGGATGAATGGCAGGTTTCTCTGTGCCTGTCATATAACTAATCCTGTGGCAGCAGGTGTATGTGTAGAGCTGGAGTATTTTTCCCTGTGTTCAGGTCACTGGGAAATGCTCCTGGGTTCTAGTACAGGGTGTGCGACCTTTCCTTCACTTTTTTGTGTTCCATGTTTGCATGATATCATGGGAACGGAGAAAGTAATACCAGTTTTTCCTGTGCTTACCTTATTGATGTTGAGGTGCATGAAGGTATGTGAAGGTGTACATAACACATTAATGAGTATGCAGCAGGGTGTGTTTAATAGATTCTAATTGCAACTTAAGTGGGTGAATTGCATGTTAATGAACCATTTCAACAAGGTGGAGCTATTCAACAAGCTATAAAGCATCCATGTACACTCCATACTGGTTTTCCTGCATACTTCAATACTATTGGAATAGAGACATGGACAATTTACAGGGACACAATTCCAGGGGCTGCTGCTTTGATCCATCTGTATGTGCTACAGGCTGAAGCCAGTGGTGCTGCTGCTGGTGCCAATAGGCCTAGACCAAGAAGGAAAATAATTTTTAGGCCCTGGGTAACTTTTCAGATGCAACATGACCTGGAGATTGTAGAGTGCTATAGTGTGGACAGGGACACACTACAGGAGCTCTGTGACTTCTGATGCCATCAACTTAGAGCCAGAGCCAATAGAGAGGAATCCATCTCAGTGGAAACTAAAGTATGTGTAGCCCTTAGAATCTTAGCTACAGGTACCTTTCAAAGACCAACTGAGGACATGATGGGTGTATCACATGCATCAGCATCCAGGATCTTCCACCAGTTCCTGGATATCATGCTCATACATGCCAGTGAGCACATACATGTTCCCCATAATTCTGAGGACAGGGCCAGCAATATGCAAAACTTATATGGTGTAGCACACTACTCTGACTCGGTGCCATAGATTGCACTCATGCAAACATTAAGGCACCACTTGGTGAGCAGGGTAGAATCTACATTAGCCACAAGGGATACCACTTCACCAACTGCCAAGTCATGTGCAATGCCCAGGGAATTATCTTGAATGTGTGTGCTGGCAACCCTAGCAGTTATCATGACTCCCATAACTGGCATTCATCACAGCTGTACCAGATGTTTAATAGGGGGATGCTGGCTATGCACTGGAACTGTGACTGATGGCACACATAGCCATGGAAATAAGCCATAGTGAGGCATACATTCAAACCAGAAACATCATAGAGCATGTGTTTGGGCTGCTGAAGTTATGGTTCCAGTGCCTAGAAACATCTAGTGGAGCTCTGCAGTATAATCCAAGCACATCTACATAAATCTTCACAGTATGTGCTATGCTCCACATTCTGATCCAGCAGAAACAGCTGCAGCAGGATCAATGAGGGGAAGGGGCACACATCCCCTCCACCCACATCTAGGTCACCAAAGCAACAGTCAGAAGAGGACTTGGAGGGGAAAGCACCAGCTGCTGTTGCTGGAGGCAAACATAGGCATGGTCAGAATGCCCTTGCTTTGGCTAAGAGACCACACATAACACACTGACTCACCACATAGGGGCCTAAAACCTTCCTCCTACTCACATACAAATAGTAACAGTGACGTCAGGCAACTCGCACATTGTTTACCTCTCCCATATATTGGTTGTGTACTGCTTGCATTAGACAGATCCAGCCCTGAACTAAAACTGTGTCAACTGCTGCATTTGCAAGGTAAGTTCTGAACCTAGAGTGTATTTCTTAATAATATTATGGCATATCCTTGTATGTCTTAACTTGGTAAAGTAATCAAGTAAATAGTGGTTGATTTGTACAGAAAGTACCTTAACATGTGACAGCAGAGACTTATTTTATGTATATGTGTCCATTAGTAAGTAGTAGGCCTCAGGCATCAATGATTCACACAGTCATACTTCTCAAAAGTACTGATGATCACTGCATGCCTTCAGTTTAGCAACATACCTTTCTACTGGTAAATCATTAAAGAAAGAAGTTAGAAAGCAATGATACACATTGCAGTTTCTGACTTCATGACCTTTCCCACAATCAAGCAACAGGCAAGACGCAGAACAAGGAGAGTAACAAGAGCATCCTATCCTTGTTTGTGATATACCAGTAATTTACCTTTGCTCCCCCCAAAACAACAGACTAAGCTTGTTTTTGCCATAACAGTAACTGAGCTTTATTCCTTCCGAAAAAGAGCAGTGTATCCTTGTTAGTGCCATAATAGTAACTCACCTATGCTCCCCCCAAAAGAACAGTATATGCTTGTTTGTGCTATCCAACCTGGCCTTCAGTTGCTGGCAGCTGCATATCATATTATTCCCAGTAAATATTCTCACAAATTTTAAGGTCAGTTATATGGAATGGCTTACACACTGCATGCTTCACACTACTGGTCAGATAAGTGATGAATTATCAAGAAACACAGACATGTAAGACAGAGATGTATGTTTGCAAGCATAATCTCAACAGGATGTGTGATCACTAAGTGTAGTACATCCAAACCAAATAAAGATAATTAAATGTACAAATAAGAGCTGATGGTTTGATAGTGGTGTACATTCTGCTGCAGATTTTTGCATGAAGAATTACTTCAGTTCTTTGCTGAAAAGCTGTTTGTGTGGCAAAGAGGAATAAAGCATCCATCCTGTTTTCTGAAGCTGCATTGATATGAGAGCTCAAATCCCAAACTATGTAGAAATATTTCATACTATCATGTTTTACTGCGTATGTAATACATTGCTTTTCCTCATTTCATGTCACACTTTTTTCTTTTCTTTTCTTTTTCTTGTTTTTAATTCCATTTTTGCAGAATGTGCCATGTAGCATAAACAGTGGTACCGGAGAACAAATAAATTTCAGGTCTGGGTCTGCTTATCTGGTTTGCACGAAACACAGCATTGCAGAAACAGGAACAACAGGACCACATAGGAAGTAGACAGCCAAAAATAAAAACCTGATACATTGAATTAATACACTTGGCCATCTTGAAAACCCAACTTGGAATACAGATGGCACTGTGTTCTAGTACAGAGTGTGCAAATTATGTTTTACTGCTGTGACATTGCAGTTTACAGCAATGTAGTCCAACATAGACAACTCTTTCCTCAACCTTCTCATCAACCTTCTTGTGGCAACAGGTGTAAGTGTAGAGCTGCCATACACATGGTCCTGGGTTTGAATACAGCATATTCTGTATATTATTACATTTATTGATTTAGCAATCCATGTATTATTACATTTATGATCAAATGTATGACTATGGGTATAGTGTGTACTATAACTATATTCCTATAAATGTATTCCTGCTATCTGGACTAACATGGCCTTCACTTTTGCCAACAACACATACACAACTGCCTGTACATGCAATAAACTTGAAATTGCATTGCTTGCCACTGTTGCACTCTGCTTACCATCACACAAATGCAGTGCTAATAACCAGCATGTATATGTTAGATACTCAAGACTATCAGACATTAGCAATGCATCTCATGTTTGTGTACTGCTTACCTACACATAAACAGCTGTATCTCATATGCATGTACACTTGGTTAACCATCGCACAAACCCAATGCTCACTGTGCTATGGAACTGTATATATATGATGCTTTATTATTGGTGTTTATTGCCCATTTTGTTTGTATGACATAAAACTACCTGTGAAACATTGCAAAGTAAGGGCCTGATCTAACTATATGTCATATATTTACAACACATCCATGTGTTGGCCTCCCCCACCAAGCAATACAACCCTGGGTTCCAGTACTTTTCCCACACATTTATCAACCACACTACAATGTGTAATTTATAATGTTGTATGCTCCCTCATAGACAGGTCCAGTTGGTGGTGCTCACGACCTCGCTCGGCTAAATTGAAACATCCAACTATGCTCAGTAAGGGTAATTGTGTAGTTACACAGCCAGGCTTCTAAACAGCCTAGTGTTATTAGGCTAGTACCTCATATGACGTTATGAAGCTATGTGCCTATGTAGGCCTCCCAAGCCATTGTTCCACACATGGACTGCTGATGTCATCTACTATAACTGCACCTGTACTCTTGCATAAAGTAGACTTGTGTTGCAGTACTTGCAATAAGTACTGTGTTCTGTATTCTGTGCACTTAGGTAGGAGGTCTGTTCTCACTGCAGTCGACTGTGTGTGTGTCTAGTCATCAGCATAGATGTGGTAACCTACAGTTACTTCTCCAATAGCATGGATTGCCAGTATTTTGATACTTGCACAAGCCTACACCTCCATTTAATGCAGCACTCCCAACCTGTTGTCTCCCACATGGCCTGCTGATGTCATCTACTATATGTTCACCTGCACTCCGGTATAAATCAAATTTGTGCTGTGCCACATGCATTAAGTAGTGTGTTCTGTAGTCTGTGCACTTAGATTGATAGGGGTTCTATTCTCACTGCAGTCGACTGTGTGTGTCTAGTCAGCAGACTAGATGTGCCATCCTGCAGTTCCTTCTCTAATGGCATAGATTGCTAGTATTTTGATTCTTGCATGAGCCTACACATCCATTTCAGGCAGCACTCCCACATGGCCTGCTGATGTCATCTACTATATGTTCACTTACATTCCTGCATAAATCAGACTTGTTGCATGGCACTTGCATTATGTATTGTGTTCTGTAGTCTGTGTACTTATATAGGTAGGGGTTCTATTTTCACTACAGTCAACTGGTTGTGCTTGTCTGTAAGCTGCTGCTTGACATTGCTAAGAGTATTTTACACCAGCATGTGGGACATTTATCCTGTCCTTAACAGACACTGCTGATGTCATCAGCTGTAAAGTGTTGTCTGACGCACACCAAATCAGCTGTGCTGCTTACATAAAGTACTGTGTACTTAGAATAAGGGTCTATTCTCAGTGCAGTCAGCTGTGTGTGTGTGTGTGTCTTTGAGCTGTTGCTTGACATTACTGAGAGTGTTTTACATCAGCATGTGGGACACTTAATTTGGTCAAAAAAGACTCTGCTGATGTCATCAACTATATGATAGTTCCGGATCTGCAGTAATCTCACCAGGGCATGGTCAGACAGTAGACTTGAAGCCAGACAGATGTGACCTCATCTTATACCAGATAGATTACAGTGACATGGCTTTTAATCTATCAATATGCATTATGATATGGTTTGTAGCCTCTGTGTTATCTTGATAAGAAAAGTCTGTGGTCTCTCCAGAGACACTTTGAAGATCTAAGCTGATGCACCCAATGAAAGTAAGGCAGCCTGCAATACTGTTGTGATTTCCTCCTCCCAAACAGTGATCACTCACAGCAGCAATCTATTAATAATCTTCACCATATAAAAAGGCAACCCTGTAGCTACCAAAACTGATGTTGAGGAGAGTTCTATATGTTTGGAACAGTGAGAGGTAGCATTTTATTAAGGATATCTGTACAGAGGAGTATTGAATCTCAGAAGGTATGGTTCCATTTTCTCTCCTACATACTGCATATGCTGGAATGTATTTAACAGTAATGTGAAGCAGAGGCTGTTCCAGACAAATGCTCAAGGTCGTGGAAGTGGCACAGTATGACATGCATCACTGCCTCGACTGTATTGCCGATTCACTGGATTGGATGAATGACAAGTTGGAATGAGGGGTGTCTGTGATGGACCAAGGGGTGTCTGACATGGAAGGTGCAGTGTCTGTGATAGAATGTCGGCTGGAGGGGAACAGCATCCTTATGGGCATAGGTCAGCCAGTGCAACTTCTGGTAGAGCCAGTTGTCATGGTCGGGGATGACAACAATGAACTGCCACCTGTGCCATGCATGGCCAACACTTGTCCTACACACCAAGATGTAGAGCTAAAACACACACACACACACACACACACACACACACACACACACACACACACACACACACACACACACACACTCACTCACTGACCTTTTCTATCAGCCTGGGCTTCCTACCCCCCCCCACACACACAACACCCTGTGCAAGTGATGATAACTGTGCCATCTTCCTGCATTCTACCTTTCTGATTCAGAGATACAAAATCTGTGTCTGATGCTTAGGGTGCATAGCTAAGTCATTGTTTAGTATATCTGCATTTTTGGTGTTTAACTGGTCATTGTTCATTTAACTTATACTGGACTTGGAAAGTTTAACAGCTGATGCATCAAAATGTCACAACTTTATAGTGAATGCTCTTGTGAGGGTTATGAAGTAAGAAACTGTAATGTCTATAATTACTTTCTAACATGTCTCTTACAGGAATTTCCAATCCGTCGCTCATTTGTCTCTAACATAAATAATAAGAAGGCTTGGGGTTTTGTTCAGATGCTTTAATACATAGAAACACATCAGGGTGGATAGCATCATCTTTAAATATGAACAAACTAACAGGCAGAGCTTACACACATACATGATCACATTTCAACAGCTAATTACAAAATGAAAGCCAGGCTCACATGTGCTCATTATTTATAATCTAGTGCAAGCACGTGGATAGCTTCTTAAAGGTATATACATATTCATTGATCTACATCCTCCTTCTTAAAAAGATTGCCCTTTATGTAAAACAATAGCAGAGATAGGCATGTATTACTATGTACATCAGAAACAAATTGCGATGTTCATGTCCAAGTTGCTTCATATCTATTGCAAGGTTTAGAGATTCAACCTTATCTCATAACATAACTGCTGGGACTAAAATTAGCAACATGGACAGTCTTCAGTGCACAACTCTTATCAGGAATGTTTTGATTCATCACAGGAAAAAGAATGCCCTCTGGAACTTCCTCTGCAATTGGAACACCAGACAACTCCCTCTGAAATAAAGAGTCTCTCTCACAGGCTATTTGCTGTAGTATAGGCTCATATACTAGTAGTAAATGCCTCTGATTCAGCCTAAAGATTCCTTCTTCTATTTTTACAATGTACAATCTCGGCTCTGGACAAATATTCTTCACGACACCAATCCGATCATAAACTTTGGACATTTGCATCCTTACCATCTCTCCTTTTTGTAATGGATTGAGCAGCCTGCTGGTCTTATCGCAGTAGGTCTTATGGGATAGGCATTTCCTCAACACATTGTATTTCACTGATCTGCTGTTCATGACACATTGAACCAGCAACTGACTACTGAGTGGTAATGTAGTTCTGGTTTGTCTCGACAGAAGTCTCTGAGCAGGTGAACCAAGATTTTTATCACACGGAATATTTCTGAGGTTCAAGAGATTCAGGAAAAGATCACTATTACCTCATTTTGACTTCTCAGGTAACTGTTTTGCAGTTTCAACTGCATGTTCTGCCAAACCATTTGACTGTGGGTACTCTGGATAGGTCTATATTACCTTTTCAAGAGGGATGTTCATCGAACGCCCTTTCATCGACACATATCCACCGAAATATCTAAACTCCAAATGGCTACATAAGCGATTTTTTTCCCAGGGGGAAAAATCACTTGGCCGTTGTCAGGAATTTGCCCTTTCTTCCACTGTAGTGTGATCTCAGAGTTAGTATATTTAAGAAGCAGGGGTGTGTAGGGCACATTGTGTCTGTTGGTTTGTTTTGTTTATTGTTGGTCCAGTGATTTTTTTCCCTGGGAAAAATCACTTTTGTGGCTGTTCAAGGTATTGGTATTTCAATGGATATGTGTCGATGTAAGGGCATTCAATGAGCAGCCCTGTCGATATCGCAATATAGACCCCTCTGGACTACTTGTGACATGAGTAAAGTCCCATTCTTCTGCAAATCTCTTGAGCTGTTGGCTTGTAAACTGCGTGAAATTGTCTGAAATAACTTTGTGTGGACTTCCATGTATTGCAAAATGACGCTTCATCTTAGTAATGATTGTAGTGTATGCTAGGGTGAGAAGTAGATCAATCTTGACCCAACTGGAGTAAGAGTCTACTAACACCAAATAATGTTGACAATTCTACTCGAGGATGTCTGTGGCTACTGTCGACCAAGGTAGTTCTGTAATCTGGTTAAGCTGAAGTGGTTCTTTCCATTGAAGTGGCTTTGTACTATTACATACTGAAAAAGAAGAAGATGCTCTCTCAATGTCTTGTGACATAGAAGGCCAAAATACTCGCTCTCTCGCACTTCTTTTGGTAGACTCGGTTCCTGGGTGACCATGATGCAAGATAGTAATGTACTCAGGTTGCAAGGACTTTGGAACAATTACGTTTGGATCTTTCATTATGACACCTTTGTCAGACAAAATCTCATCTCTGTAAGGAAAATAAGGTTGCAGTTCTTGAGGTAAACTGGATTGCTTTGACGGCCATCCTGGATTGATAAAGTTGTTGAACCTCTGTAGAACTGGATCTTTGACTGTGTGATCTCTCAGCTCATCAAGACATTTGAAAGACAAATTATGAACTTCCATGACTTCAAAATCATCAGTTGAAGGAGAACCTTGATTGTCATTCTGATCAATGGTATTTCTGGGTGATCTGGATAATGTATCAGCAAGAAAAAGAAGTTTGCCATTCTTGTAAACAATATTTAAATTATACTTTTGCAATCCCAGGAACATGCACTGTAGTCAGGTTGGGGCTGAATGCACAGGCTTTCTCAAAATAGTGACCAATGGTTGGTGGTTTGTTTCAGTCTGGATAGGTCTACCATAAACATAATCATGTAACTTCAAACATGCAAACACAATTACCAAAAGCTGTTTCTCACTTTGGCCATACTGTTGTTCAGCTTGGGTAAGAGTTCTCGATGCATAAGAAAAAGGGTGATCGTCTTGTAGAATGACTGCACCAAGACCAAATTTCGAAGCATCATAGGAAAGTATAACTGGTTTGTGAACATCATTGTATCTGAACATTGGTGGACTAGCATTTCTCTATTTCAGGACATCAAATGCTCTTTGGTGTTGCTGTAACCAAGACGAGGATACATCTTTACATGTCAGCTCTCTAAGTGGTGCTGAAAGTTCTCTTAAGTCTGGAATACACTTGCCTAGGTAGTTGACCAAGCCAAGAAAACTCTGCAGGCCTTGAACATTGTCTGGAGCTGCCATCTCGAGAATGGTTGATTGCTTTGAAGGATCTGGTTATATGCCTGTACTTGTAAATAAATGACTAACATAAGGAACTTCTTGTAGCCTGAATTTTCATTTGTGTGGGTTGAGCTTAAGATTCACTTAATGTGCCCTTTCTAGAACTTTTCTGAGGTTTCTGTCATGCTTGACTTCATCACAACCTCTTACTAGTATGTTGTCTACCTTGATAGCACAAGGGTACCCAGAAAAAAAAAATTGCTCCATTGCACATTGAAAGACTTTACTTGCAGAATTTATCCCAAATGGCATTCTCAAAAATCTGTACCTGTCAAATGGAGTACTGAAAGTAGTGAGCAATGAGAATTTTATGTCAAGCTGAATTTGCCAAAATGAACTCTTTGCATCTAAGACAGAAAGACAGAAAAAATAGTGGCACTTGGCATCAAGGCTGTGACTTCTTCGACTGTGTGCATCGGATGATGAGGTCTTTTTAGCACTTTCTTCAAATCTTGTGGATCAATGCATATTCTGATGTCATCTGAGCTTCTCTTGTGAGATACTACCATGGAAGATACTCATTCTGTTGGAGTTTCCACTGGACAAATTATACCTTGTTGCACCATTTTAACTAACTTAGCTTTAACTTTGTCCTGCATGGCTATTGAAATGTAATGTGCTGCCCTGAAAACTGGACTGACCTCTGGGTCAAACTTCATGGAGTACACAACTGGAAGCTTGCCTAGTTTGTATTCAAAAAGATCTGCATAGGTAGAAAAAATGTACTGGGCAAAATCAGAGTAGTGGTCTTTTAAGCTAACATGGTGGGCTTCCTTATTAAATGAAAGCAGTCCCATTTTCAAAGTGTCTCTGAGCCCTAATAATGACCGGGCATGCCTGTTGACCAGATAAAATAATAAATCGTAGCTCCTCCAGCAGAGTAACATGAAAGCACTACTGAGCCTTCGGTTTAAATTTCTTCACCTTTGTAGGCAACAAGTTTCTCACACCTTACCACATCAAGCCTTTCACCTTTACAGACCCTCTCAAATGTTTCTGCAGGCATAACATTGCACTTGGAACCTGTGTCAGATTTGAGCTCTATGGGTTTGCCATTTATCTGAACAGTACTAAATGCTTAATTCTTGGCCCTTGAATCTACTACACTGACCATTTCATGAGGCTCTGACACATCAGTCACATAAAGAGTAGGGTTGCCATAGTTTAACTGGTCAACTTGTTTTTAAAATGTTCCCTTTTAATAAAAGAATGTGGACCTTTAGATTTACAAAATCTTTTGAAAATATTACATTTATTGCATTTGTGGTAATGCTGATCAAAAGCTAAACCTTTTTTCCTTTTAGATTCATGATTACCACAATTACGACAGCTGACAATGAAACTAGGTGGGGGCCCATGATTTGAGTTTGCTGACTCACTCTTATGCTTCACTGAGACTGTACAAACTCAGGAATATGCTAGAAAGTTCTGGGGTTTACCAGTAGGTGCTGCAGGGGTTACAGCTGCCATGTGCTTGGGCCTGTTTCTTTTAATAATGTGTTGCATACTATCAACATGAGCTTTATCACTGTGCCTTCTAGAGCTGCTCTCATCTGTAAGCATATGTGTGTGCTTTTCTATAAGCTTATATATCTGACAAATCTTAGTGGCCTTATTCAAAGTGAAATCACTGTCATGAAGTGAAATCTTTCTGTCTTTTATACCACACACAAGTCTGCCCTTTATCAACTCATCCCTTAAGTCACAAAATCAGCACATTTTAGCTTTATTTCTCAGGTCAGTTATATATGCTGCAAAAGTTTCACCAGGCTTTTGATCCCTTATGTAAAATAAGTGCCTTTTTATTTTTTTTTTTATTTCCAATGAGATACACATTTCTCTAAATCTGCATTTTAAGCACTCTGGGTCCACCCTTGACTCAGCCTGTACAATAACATGATGGTTCTCCCTTCCCTCTCCTTTATAGATAGCAGGTGCATACAGACATGAGCCTTTCCTTTCAATGGCTTCTGACCCAATTAAATTTAAGAAGAGTAAATACCTTTGTATGGTCATCTTTATCTGAAAATGCAGCCTGTAGGAAAATGTACTCTTGCTCAAACACTCTCCAGTTCTCAGCAATATTACTGTCAAACTCAAGTGCACTGGGCTTTTGAAATCCATCTGCCATGCCCACAAAGTATACACAAACACACTGAAAATATGGCCCTTTGTAATTATGTACAAACAAACTGTGCTGGGAGTTTGTAACAACATTCAAATGCACAATAAACTTTTTGAAATACTGTACTTTGTGAAATATGCTCTGTAATGGATGCACTCTGTGAAATATGCCTTGTAATGGCTGCACTTTTGTGAAATAAATTTACTGTAACACTGCACAAACATGCAAATATGTATACACATATGAAAGCTTGGATATCTTTGCTTAATAAGAAAAATAAATATCTTTTGTAAAAATGAGGTAATCTCCCTTTATTTTATTTGTTTTATGCAATTTAGACTTTATGTCAAACATTTTCAATAGTAATTCACATATTTTTGTCAGTATCATACATATCTGTTTATGCGAATATCGTTTAGAACATTCTGTATGCCCCTTTTCATATTATATGAATGAGAAATAGTGCTGAGCAAGATTTAATATTTAAATTTGTTTCTGACCTGTTTTGCAAAGTTTTACTCCTTTTCAGGATGATTCACTCCTGTATATTCCTTCTACCATAGCCAAGTGCCTCAAATCAATTTAGCCATGCCATCTCAAACTTCATGCCACTTGGATGTGTTGGTTCTGACTCCATGACCTTTAGACATGTGACTTCTGACAACATGTCACTCATTCCTCTCTGTTACAAATAATAAGAAGGCCGGGGGTTATATTCAGCTGCTTTAATACATAGAAACACATCAGGATGGCTAGCAGCATCTTTAAATATGACAGAACTATCAAACAGACAGAGCTTGCATATATACATGTTCAAATCTCAACAGCTAACTACAAAATGGCAGTCAGACTCACACATGCTCAGTATGTATACTAGTGCAAGCCTATGGATAGATTCTTAAAGGTGTATATACACTCATTGAGCTACACAGTCCAAGCGTATGGTGCACATCACAGGTCATGCCATGATATTCAGAACTTAGGATTCTATGATAACATGGTATTTTCTTTTCCCTTTCTTCAGTTTTCTTCATTTAAATGTCTTTTTTTTTTTTTGCCACTGCTTGCATGATGCACCATATATCGCAAACACTGGAACAGGAGAACTTGGACCACCCAGGAAGCAGACAGCCAAAAATAGAAAATATACCATGTACTATATTACTGTCAGTGTATTCCTGCTATGTGGACTGGCATGGCCTTTACTTTTGTCTAAAACACATACACAAAGGCCTGTACATCCAGTAACCCTGAAAGTCCATTGCTTGCCAATGTTGCACTCTGCTTACCATTACGCATAACCAGGCACTATGTTTGTGTAGCATCGCTCAACATTTTCAAACAGTGTATGCAACATTTTTAAACTGTGTACACTCCCAGTATGTGTGATAACCACAATTGTCAGGAAACCATCATTCTGCATTGGTCTTGATCTGTTGTAGACATGCCAAGCATTCGTGGAGAGGGAGTGAAATTCTGTGCTCAAAGATGGAGTGCCAAGGACCTCAAACTGTTGGCTGGACTCCTACTGAAGAAACATGGGGCCAGGCTATTGCGGAGGAACTATTCAGAGGATCAGAGGAGGGTACTAGGCTATCAACCCAGAGGTCATTTCAAGCCTAGCCATTTCTTCCTAATGTAATCTCATAGATGCTCTAATCAATACCCAGGATTGTATTTACTAATGACTGTCCATGTCCAGGAGGGTTTTGAGTGCTATCCCCAATAAGAATATAAGGTGTCCCATCCACTCATCTAGTTTCCTTTCAAACAGTGTCTTAAAGGTGTTCTGCTTCATATGAATTGTCAGCTAATCCAAAGATGCGGCAGTTGCTGGGAGATAAATCTGTCCCTTCAGCATGTCCTAGTCAAGTCACAGGCGATATTTAGGTCCATGGAATGGATCGCTCTACTTCCCTTTGATTTACTAATATGCAGCAAATTCATTAGGTATGGGTAAGAGATTGCTCCATAAGCCAGTCATAAGTCTCCCCTAAGAAGTCTATATGATACTGAGTATAGTGACAGGGATTCTAGTAGGTCTGTGTAAGCCATATGCTGGAGTCCCTTTATCTTCTTAGAAATCTCTAAGGTCTCTCCAATTGCTGCAGGTGCTTTCTATGGTACCTGTTGAAAGAGGAAATATGCTCAATTATGGGCCTAATTAGTGATAAGTATAGAGGGATTATAACCTCCTTTCCTCCAGAGAAGATGCCTTTGCTAAGCAAGTGTGCTAAGTAGAAAGCCTTCCTTACTACAGTAGACACATGGTTGTCAAAGTTACGGTCAAAGTTACGGTCAAAGTCTACTTGTGATCCCAGATCTGATACCACTTCGTAGGTGCATAGGGTATTGTTGTTAACTTGATAGTGTGAAGGGACATTGATTTTACCGAAGGGAATATTGATAAATTTCTTTGCATTGATAGTGTAAAGGGACATTGTTTTTACTGAAGGGAATGATGATGCATTTCTTTGCATTCAGTTTGAGACTATGACTAAGACACCAGTTGTTGGTCTGGGTAAGACCCTCCTGAAGTATACTGACATAATTTGGGGATTCAATAATTGCACCCAGTTTGCAGTCATCTGCAAACTTGGTCAGCCACAGCCCCTTTTTGGCATAAACTTCTGAGAAATATATACCAAACAGTAGGGGGCACAACACTGACCCTTATGGCACCCCGCTGGTGACAGGTCTGCTGGTTGATGTGGAGTCATCCAGTTTGACAGTATGTGGCCAGTTTGTGAGCCACTTTGGCACCCACCTTACAACAAAGGGGTTTACATTCAGTTTACTTAGTTTATCGGTAATGCCTGTATGGGAATGCATGTGGGATAGTGTTCTTCCATTGCAAATGAAAGCTCTAAATAAAAACTGTATTCATTTTTATTTTTTTTCCTCATTTACACATATCTGCTTCTTATAGCTTATACTTGAGTTTTCTCTTTTGAGCAGACAGAAATGTGTGTAGGACTCTAAATATATTGTGCATCTTGTCCTTGTATTGAATATATTGTGCATCTTGTCCTTGTATTGTACTTGTAAATTCTTTCTTTTTGACTAAATCCTCATTATTAGTACTCACCTCTTGCTTATAATTCTCAACTTTAATATTCTGCTTTACAGTTTGATTGAAAGTTTTAAATTTTTCTCAGGCCATTACTTTTTCAAATCTCCGGACTTCATTACTTACAACTGCACTGTACTCCTTTGGTAAGAAATTCCTTCTCATCAGTTCCACTAGTCAGCTCTATTCTTAAAGTGTTGCATTTTCAGGCTGTAATGATTTGCAGTGTTTGCCCCTTCCTTCGGTTTGCTATGTTCCTGCAGGTTTCTATTATCATATGATATACTTCTACAATTTCTGTGTGTAATTCTGCTAACTGGTTCACTATTTAAAATTTCATTTAGCTGGCCTTCTTTTTAAATTACTTTCTGTTTTAGGTCTGTACTTGCATTTTCCCATAATCTCTTGGCTGGCAACTTTGCGATTAGCTCAGACCCTTACATAGTGTCTCCTTCAGTACTGATGCTGATGCCTTTATCTTAATACATGGAATATTCTGGATTGTCCATATTTCATGAGTATGATAACTGAAATGGCTGTTTTTATCATTTAATAAACCAAAAAGAAAGTTCTCTGTGTGGATGTTCTGATATTTACTCCCTGAATTATGATAAGCACCGAGTTCCTTAATAAAAATCGAACTGTAAAGTACGGGTTATGAAATAATAAAATATAAAATAGTAGGTAGTCCACAGTTGAGTTAAAATGGAATATCCTTTATTGAAACACACAAACAAGTGATTCTAGTTGAGTATAATGAAAAGCGTCAAGAGTCCTTTTGTATATATAATCAGGTTATATGGAGCAAGGGAATGGTTACAGAGGGTGGTTCTGTTAACAGCAATAAAAACCTTACAATCAGTCCTTTAACCATGTCTCCCTCCCCCTTAACACAATAATGCAATCAGAGACTTCTTCTTCTTTCGGATTTTCCCGGTTAGGGTTTGCCACAGAAGATCACCTATCTGCTCATGATTGGCAGTGGAGATTTTTTTTTTATTTTTACTGTGAGTTGCCAGCCCGGTGCCCAACCTTCCACAGAAGGCACATGCACACACTCATGCCTAGGGCCAGTTTAGAGTGTCCAATCCACCTCCAGCATGTCTTTGGGATGTGGGAAGAAACCGGAGCACCCGGAGGAAACCCACACGACCACAGGGAGGACATGCAGACTCCACACAGAAGGCACCCCAGCCGAGGATTGAACGAGATAACCTCTAGCTGTGAGGCGGCAATGCTAACTGCTGCACCACCGTAAGGTAATCAGAGACTGTGCTGCCAAAAACTGAAACTAAAAATCTAGAGACAAATTACAATATAAGACCAGCTTATTAACACTTGATATACTAACCATATAATCCAAACTATATTAATTAAGAAACTAACAATATGCTTAGCAAACAACAACAAAAAAAGATCTACCACTAGACATCTATCAGAATAAATATTAATAAATGTAAACTAAACCACTTTTAACAAAGATCGCTTTTGTATCAAATAAATAATTCAAGTTTGTATGTCAATAAAAAATTGTAAAATGAATGAGCACATGTATAAATATTGAAACGTAAGTTGGATGAAAACCAAAACTATAATTGCTAATGTGGAAATACAGTGAGAAATGTAAAAAATAAAGCACTAATGCTAGGAGATTTGTTAAAGTGTACCATCTAACTAGGAAAACAGTCTGACTGTGTAAGAGTGCACTCAAGAGAAGTGGCCCACTTGAAAACAAATGCACCCTTATATGTGGATCCATCGTAACTACACCATATATACTTAAAGCAGCTGAACCATGTGCTTTTTATACTTACAAGTATGTGCAGAAGAAAAGCATGTTTAATAAATTAATTAAAAAACTGTCATGAAGTTAATCCTGCGTGAATGCAACTAGCTTTTACAGGCCCACATGAATGGCTCTAAAGTGGCAAACCTAATCACAAGAGGGTTCTCATCCAGGAAAAAAGAGGTCATTGTTCCCCTCTACTCGGCACTCATTAGAGCCATTATAGAGTACAACGCCCCTTTTGGAATGTACCTCACAAGACATTTGCAGCAGCAGGAAAGGTCACAGAAGTACCTCACAAAGAGGATTACTGGCCTCAAACAGATGTCCTACACTGACCATCTCAAAAAACAACAGCTTTACTCTGTAGCATATCACCTACTCCGAGGAGATCTCTGCCTAACATATAAAGCTATGTTAAACCCAGAGCTGTTAGACATGATACAACTAAAGAAATCTCAATCCCTCCGAGCTACATGGTCTAGGGACCTAAATCTTGCCACCACAATAAACAGGACATGCTGGAGGGATAGATTCCTGTCTCAGAGAGTTCCTATTCCCTGGAACAAGCTACCCATCTATGTCAAGCAAAGTTCCTCATTAGCACTCTTCAAGAAAAATCTTTTTCTAAAACAAGTTTATTGTTTTTAACATACAAGAGAAATATCATAACAATTTTATACAAGTAATTAAAATAGATATGATTATAACATTCAACAAAATAACCAAAGTATTTACAAAGACATCCACTACAATCAGATCAATTAGTTAAACTAAAATACCATGCTATTGAAGTTAAGATTTTTTTAACAAGTTTTGTAAAGTATCCCATATAATATAATAAGATGTTTTTCTAGTAGTTCTTGATTTTATTGTCATAAATTCCATATGGCACACTATAGTCATAACATTTTTAAATTCATTGAACAAAGGAGGTGTATCTGAAATCCAATTTCTGGTTATTATTTTTCTAGCCACTGCTAGAATAGACCATAACAAGGGAAGCTTAACCTTTTCAACACTTTGAGGTACAGGTGTGTTAAATAATATAAGAGATTTAGAAATAATGAAATTATCTGTAAAAAGAGCCTGCAACAAATCATTGATTGACTTCCAATATTCTTTCAATTTTATACAGTCATAAAAAATATGAGCCCAGTCAGCATTAATTTCTACACTACATCTTTTACATAGATTATCTTTATTATTTATTTTATTCATCATCAAAGGTGTATAAAAGGATCTATGTAAAAATTTCCATGTAAAAAGTCTCCAGACAATGGAATAAGTAGTTTTATAGGCAGATTCCAATATATATTGTTTATCTTGTTGATTTGGTGGGTCACCATTAATGGAAGTGAAATAATTCCAGTAGGTATCTACACTGTAAAAAGTTTCTTGTCTGATAATTTTATGTATGTATGAAATCTTACCTTTATCAGAAACTTTATGTTGTAAATTTAATATCAAGTAATCAATCAGTGTTGGAATAGATTCTTTAACTGTTATAGACATTAAATCAATTTTATTAATGAGATGTTGTCTAAAGGTCTGAACTTCTAACCAGCATGTTTCTCTCAGATCAAATTCTTGTTTTAAGAAGTCTAGATTTTTAACTTTATTATCAGATAGCAACTGATACCAGTATTTTAGATCATTATCTGTAGCTAAATGAGTTCTTTCAGAAGTGGATGACAAAAGCATACCTCGAGTATACATTGTAGGGAATATAATAAAGTTCCATTCCTTATATTTAGGATGCATGAATATAAAATTACGATAACTAATAATAGTTTAATGGATAACTAACTATATATTTAGGTGTAATAGGTGAAGTACAAAATTCTTTTAGTAACCATAGCATGGAGTTATTTACAATCATATTTTTATGTGTTAAGGAGATTTTCATGAAGTGAATACTAATTAGTTCCCAGTAATATTTCCATTTTGCAACATATGACTGATCTATTAACAAAGTAATAACTTTTATAATAGAAGAGATAGTATATAAGTTAAAGTCTGGAAAAGAAATACCCCCTTGAGACCAGCTATTAGTATGTTTCTTTAATGCAACCCTAGGTCTATTAGGTGCCCAGAGGAAATTTAACATTAGTGCATTTAATTTCTTGATAATTATTTTTGTAGGTGGGAGTATTATTGATTGTATTAAGTATAATATCTTGGGGAATATTATCATTTTAATAATTGTAAGTCTCTCTTCCATAGTAAAAAACATATTATTCCAGGTATTGAAAAGATTTTGTATATTAAGAAGACAGGTATTATAATTATTATGTATAATAGATTTAATATCTTTAGTTAATATTATACCTAGATAAGTTATCTGACCTGAATTGGGTACATATTTAGTAAAATCACTAATGAGAACATTTTATCGTGTATATATAGGTAGTATTTTAGTTTTTTCTTGATTGAATATTAAACCAGAAATACTTTTAAAATTCATCATTTTATCAAATAGAGACTGCATAGAAGAATTAGATCCTGCTGATGTAATTAGAACATCATCTGCAAAGAGTTGAATTTTAGATGTTGTATTTTCATCTATTTCAAATCCTTCTATATCAGTACTATTTCTGATCAGATTAGCCCAAGGCTCCATTATTAAAGTGAATAATAGTGGAGAGAGTGGACACCCTTGTTTTGTACCTTTTAAAATGGGTATTTTTTGTGAGATATATGTTCCTATCTTAATATAAGCCAATGCTCCTTTGTATAGATGCTCAATTAGATTTACAAATGCATCTGAGAAGTTTGTGTACTTCAGTAAGGTAAACAAGTAGTCCCAACTTACTGAATCAAATGCTGAACTTATAGCGAGACTAATAAGTGTTAAATCTTTCTTTCTCCTATTTGCAAAATCAATTAATGTTAGAGTCCTCCTTATATTATCAAAAGTATTTCTATTTACAATGAAGACTGTCTGATCTATATCTATAATGCCTGGGATGATTGTATTCAATCTATCAGCAAAAATACTCATAAACATTTTATAATCAACATTAAGTAATGAAATGGGTCGATATGAAGTACATCTAGTTGGTTTATTAGGTTTTAAAATTGGCGAAATAAATGTGTATTGCCAAGATGGGGGGGGGTTATTAGCTCATTTTGGGCCAAAATAAAAACCTTATGTATTAATGAGTATGTACTTTTAGAAAGAATTTTATATATCTCTAGTATAATACCATCATTACCTGGTGCTTTGTTTGATTTAAGCTTGTTTATTTGTGTAACAACCTCTGTATATGAAATACTTTTATCCAATAGTTTAATCTGTTGTTTATTAAGTTTTTTATTCATGTTTGTAGTTATAAATTCCTTTATTTTATCTTTAGGTTCCATGTTAATGTTATTATGATTAATTTTGTGAAAGTGATTTCTAAATTCATCTAGTATTTCTGGTAGATTAGAAACATTCTTCTTTTTCCTTAGAGAGAAAATTTCTTTGATATGATTTTGCTTATTCAACCTTTTTGTTTTGTTTTTAAGTCTATGTAAGTATTTGGGGCTAATTGAGTAAGACAAAAACTTGTATTACTCTAAAGTTATTTTAACTTTATGAGTTAAAATTTCTTTGTATTTCTCATTTAGTTTGTTTATTTCTTCAATGACTTTCTTATCCATAATATTTTCTTTATTATTATGTTTATAAGAGTCTAGTTTACTTTGGATATCTAACAATTCCTTATCCCAAGATTTCCTTTTATTATTATACCATCTGATACTTTGTCCATATAGATATGATTTTAAAGCATCCCAAACATAAACAATGGAGACTTCAGGAGTATTATTTATGTCTAGAAAATGTTGTACTTCTGAAAGTATATATTCTTTATAGTCTTTTAGTTGAGTTAAGTATGCTGGTATCCTTTTGATCTGAACATTGTAAGTATTTTTTATCATGAACTCAAAAACAATTGAATTATGATCAGATATAGGACATGAAATGATTTTAGAGTTAATTAATTCTGTTACCATCTGGTTAGAAATAAAGACTCTATCTATTTTTGAATAAGTTTTGTATCTGTTAGAAAAAAAAGGTGTATGGTAATGAGTTTGAGTCTATCTGATTATTAATATCATTTAAATGATAAGAATTAACAAAATCCTTTCAATGTTTTGCATTAGATGTAATTTTCCTTTTTCCTACAGTAGTAGTATCATTTTCATGTAGGATACAATTAAAGTCACCTGCCAAAATAATATCTCCTATAGAGAATGATATAATCTTATCAAGATGGTATTTCACTGTATTAATACCAATTCCAGGTATCCAATATACATTGATTAATGTATAAGTCTTCCCATTAATTTGTATCGTAACCCTACAAAACATTCCTTTATCATCTTGATAAGACTTAATAGTTTTAGGAATGGGCATACTTTTATTCCATAAAATAGCCACTCCTCTTTTTTTCTGAGTGTGCTCTGAACTAACCAATACTGTATATTTATTTGTGGCTAATTTATCAATATCTTTTTTCAGGGGATGTGTTTCTTGAAGGAATACTAAGTTGGCCTTATGTTAATTAATGTATCTTATTAAGCTTGCCGTTTTACACGGGTTATTCAGTCCATTAATGTTTAAAGAAATTCCTTTTAGAGAAGTCATTTGGCATTTTAAAACATATAAAACTTATAATCAAAATAACAATTAACAAAATAAATAATGTTATACCTCCTCCTTTAGGTGTACCTTTAAATATAGCTGTATTTATTGAATCTCTTATGGGATTTTGTATAAGATTCAATTTTGTTTGTAGTGACAATGAGCTTACAAAATGTATTGTGGATGTCAGAACTATATACATACAACGGTGAACAAAAGAAAATAATGTAAGGATTAAACCTTGCACCCAGCCTGGAGTTAAAAACTCCAACTTAGAGGAGCACATACTACTCAAGTTAACCCCCTACCCTAAGCAGCAGTACCTCAGCTGCCACCTTATCAATTTAATACTAGTTATTATTAACTTAAATTAACAACTTTCAATTAGATTATCTGGTAAGACAAAGCTACACATTTGATAAATCAGCATCATGTAAACAAATAGAAACTTTTAAAAACAATTCATACTGCTATGTACATCTATTTAATATAATACATTTGTAATCAAATAGCATTCAAATAAACTTGATATTAGGAACCAAGAAGAGAGAAAGAAATAAAAGAAGGGAGAGAGAGAAAAAAAAAAAAAGAGGGCATATCTACATATTAATTTATTAAAAGTTTGTAAAAATAAGTTCTGATGTTCATTTAAAATCAATAACTTAAGCTATTATGATTCAGACATTACATATATTAAGATGTACCTATTTTCTGTCATAGAAATGCAGTTAACAGCTTCCAAAATACTTTAAATTACTTGTATCAAAGCTTTTTTCTCATACTTATTATTGCCAATAAAATAAAATATTATATTTATAGAAATTGTTATAAATCATACTGCATAGCTATGTAAATCCTCAGATATACTTGCATTATTGTGAAGAAAGCCATCTGTATTTTGTATATCTGAACTGCTGCTTTAAAATATGTCACATGACAACTTCTTCCAAGATAGAGTCATAAAGATATTTATGCTTGTCAGTCAGATAAATCAAATGAATTATAGCAATATATATGTTTAAATCATAAGTTTTTTACATACATTAATATGTTGCAGTCAAAACACATGTATAAATGTTTCATCTATGCCTTCTAAAATATCACATTTACTTACTATGGGATACTGAATCATTTAAAATCATTATATCTTTCATATTTTATAAATTATAACATGAATAAATAAGTAGTTATAAAAAATAACTCACATTTAAATGTTATAGAGTTTATTTTCCATCGCAGAGTCACATTTGCAGCAGTTCTACTTCCTGGTAGAGTGTTCTTCTTGAATCTGCGATGTGTCAGTGTGAATTCAGGGGTCAAAGTTCAAATTGACTGCATTCAGCTTCTCTGCATGAATTCTGAGTGTTGAAGCTTTTAAAACAACTCAAGGACACTATTCACGAGGTAACCCACATCCCAAATTGTCTCCCTTAACATTCTGGCAGGAATTTTGTTAAAAACAAGTGACTGACATTCATTTAGCAATATAAATGAAGCTAAACAGAGCAAAACCTTCGCGAAGTATTTTACAAGTTATTACAGCCTCTATGAAAGTGAAACTAAGCCCACAGTTATTAATATGTAATAGAACTAATTATTTATGCCCCAATTCAATTTTTATACAAATCTTATTATTCACTGTGTCAGTATGATCAAAAGCATGTGAATATACTAATATGAAAGAAAATAAAGAGAGAGAGCAGAGAAGAAAAAAAAAAGAGAGTAGAAAATAAAAAGAGAGTAAGAGAAAAGATAAAAAAATGAAAAAGGAAGCTATAAAAAGTATATACAGTGGAATATTACTTGCTGTTTATATTAATAAAGATGGATATGAAACATATTATTTACTACTATTTAGTTCTAATTATTATAGCAATAACGGTTGGCGTGGTTTGGTCCCGAGGGCCACCCGAGGTGACTTAACACCAAACATTGAGGCCAAAATACAGCTAACCGAGAGGGTTACTGCTATTACCATGACATTATTTAAGAAAAACTATTACTTTTCTTAAATAATGGCATAGTATAATGCCTGTTTACTGCCCTTCCACAGATGTCTGGCATCCGCGGCAGTTCTGATGTACTGCGTGCCTGCGCAGTACAGAAAGCAAAATCTCCATTGCTTTTTTTTAGTGTCTCGCTATGTTAAATGAGTTTAACATAGCAAGACAGTTTTAAAATAAGCAACATAGATGTCCGTTGCTTATTTTAAAACTGTCTCGCTATGTTAAACTCATTTAACATAGTGAAACATTAAAAAAAAGCAACGGAGATCTTGCTTTCTCCATTGCTTTTTAAACACTGTCCTATGTTAAATGGGTTTAACATAGCGACGGAGATCTCCGTTGCTTATTTTAAAGCACAATATCATATATTAAACCCATTTAACGATAGCAGTGTTAAAAAGAAACGTATTACTGGAAAAAGTCCGGCGAAAGTCCTTTTCCATTAGTATAACTCGATTTACAACGGGCACGCTGGCCAATCAGCGTGCACGTTTTGGGGGGGGGTCATGGTATAATATTAATTAAAGCATGACAAATTATTTGTAAACAAGTATAAGCAATATAATCAAGGAAGTATAATTAGCAATAGCATTTAAACAGCATATATACTCTTTTACAAGGAATAAATAAGTTATTATTCCATTTATCATATTTTCATTACACTTCTCTCCCTGCCCTCCCCCACCCCTTACCCAATGCATAATCTAAATAGAGTGTCATTATTTAAAATAGAAGAAAAGAAGGAAAGAAAAAAATGTATCAAGTTACTAACCTTGGTTCACTTTGTCAGAAAGAGAAACATATTGAATGATAGCTTGTTATTAGTTCCTCAGATATTTAGACTGATTATGAAACAAAAACAGTTCTTTGTACACAGGAAATAACTTTGATTAAATCTTTTTCAGAATATTTGTGGCTTTCTGAAAATGCAGTAACTATATTTAAAAAGATTAATAGAGAAGAAAAAAGAGAGAGAGAAAAAAAAGAAAAAACATTTGTTTTTTAGTCTCTTTTTCTTCTCAGAAGTCTTCCATGAAGTTTATGTTGCCAACCTCTTTAATGAAGGACTAGCCCATTCCATTTCCTCTATTTTATCCAAAATCTTATTTTTTTTGATAAACAGCAATGCAGAGTCTAAGTCCTCAAACATTTTAGGACCATCAGGAAGGAAGATTTTTAGCTTGGCAGGAAACAGAAGGTAGGTTTTAAACTGTGCTTTCTTAAGCTCCCTTATTAATGGCAGAAAAAACTTTCTTTTAGTTATTACCAAGGAAGAATAGTCATTGTCAAAACTCACAGCTGCCTCATTAATTTTAACAGGAGCTTTAGCCCAAGCAGATTTAAGTAACATATCTTTATCAAAAGATGATAGAAATCTAACTATAACTGATCTAGGATACTTTTTAGCTATAGATCTATGGGCTCTTTCGAAACCAAAAGAAAATGCTTCTGGCAAGTCTAAAGTTTTAGGGAGCCATGTAGTTAAAAAAGAAGTAATATTGTTACCTTCAATATTTTCTGGCAGTCCAAAAATCCTAATGTTATTGCGCCTAGATCTGTTTTCCAGGTCATCAAGCTTTGTTTGTAGATGTGTATTTTGTTTCAGCAAAAACTCAATGTTGATTTCCTCTTCTTGGATTCTATTCTCCATGTCATTTACAGTCTCTTCTATGCCTGTAATCTGGGTCTTCTGTTGTTGCAAGTCTATATGTAACAAGTCTATTTGTTTTGTAGTTTTTTCTATGAAGGTATTGATTTTAGTATCCAGTTGATCCATCTTAGCAGTAAGTTGCTGGATTGTAGATATCAGAGACTAAAGTTCTTTCTTGATGCTGGAATCTTGAGAATTTGTCTCACTGGAACTCATTTCAAACAGAGAAACTGACAGGGAAATTTCCAAGGTGATTTCTGACAGGAATATTTTTAACATTTTCTTTCTTTTTTAGATATTATTTAAGAAATAGATAATTAGAAAGAAAATTACTTCATAAATTAATTTTTAAAGTAATTATTTCCTGTCAGTGCAGTAAAATTGGTGGAGCTGAAGAAATCTGCTGCTATCCTGTGTTCATCCTTGGCCACGCCCCTTCAAGAAAAATCTTGATGAGTGGATGGGAAATAGGAAATACACCCCAGGGATCACTTCTGTGACTCTGCTCAACAGGGAAAGGAAATTGTTTCTTGGGTGGCATAAGCCAGGGAACCTTGTTGGCTAGGCTTACTTAAGCCCTTGGGCTGATAGCCTAGTACCTACCTATGAACCTATGAACCTAAATGATGCAATTAATCATGTCTATATCAGAACACCGAATGGAAATAACAGCGAATGGAAAAACATCGAAAAGGCCAGTCCTCAAACTTACTGTTGTGGGGGGCCCCCCCCCCTAAATATATATTCCAACTCCGAGATCGCACTAAAGTGAGGAAAGGGAAATATTCCAATCTTCACTGTACCATGATCTCACAAACAGCACTTCAAGGTCCGGTCTTTTTGATGTTTTGCCGTTCGCTGTTATTTCCATTCGGTCTTCTGATATAAACCCAAGTAATCACCCTGTTTGGCAGTGAAACAATGTAACTAGTGAAGTTTGGAAAGTAAACCTGTAAAACCAGAAGGGCTGATGGAAAAATAATGTGGCTTGCGTATATATGTTACATGCATTTTATTGTTATAACCAAGGTTTACCAAAATAGAAATAGAAAACAGAACCATCAAACCACTTACTCTTGGTCAGAAAATAAGGTAATACACTTATCAAACTCTCTCTTAAATTGTATGAAGCTAACAAAGTAACCTAAAATTATTAAGAATTCAATTATCTAACATATAAAGTAACATTAAATCTTTCTAATAAGTTAGCGAAGAATGTTAAAAATGTTAAAAAAGTTAAAATGTGAGAATATTTAACAGATAAACCATGCTGAATTATAAATAAATACTCTCTCTCTCTCTCTATATATATATATATATATATATGTATATATATATATATATATATATATATATATATATATATATATATATATATATATCTCAGAAAACAGCACCAGTGTCAGTTATTTTCATTGTAAAATGTAACATATTTACAGGCTTGATATTTGTTTTTACAATATTAGCCAGTAATGTCATCTTTAATCAGTCCGAAATCAGTCTTTTAATAGTCTTTTAAACAATGAGGCAGTTTTCTGAGTTCTAGTACACTTTTTATGGAGCAATATTTATTCAGCCCGTTCTCTAAAATAGTTCATTTTCAGCTGCCACAGTAGTTCACGTTTTTCTAAAAGTATAGGGATTAGGGATACCTAAGGAAAAATGTGAATTACTGTGGGAGCTGAAACAACTCTTTTGAAAACTGGGGCTGAATTATTATTGCTCCATAAAAAGCATACTAGAACTCAAAAAACTGCCTCGCTGTTTAAAAGAGTATTAAAAAACTGATTTGGGTCTGATTAATGATGATATTACTGGCTAATATTGTCAAAACAAATATCAAACTGTAAATATTTTACAATGAAAATAATTGACATTGGTGCTGTTTTCTGATATAACTCTCTCTCTCTCTCTCTCTATATATATATATATATATATATATATATATATATATATATATATATATATATATATATATTGATATATTAGCATGTATTTACATTTTAGCATAGTTTATCTGTTAAGCATTCTCAAATTTTTAACTGTTTTTTAAACATTCTTAACATTCTCTACTAACTTATAAGGACCATTTAACGTTAGTGTATATGTTATATAATTGCATTCTTAATAATTTTAGGTTACTTTGTTAGCTTCATACAATTTAAGTGATAGATTTCTAAGTGTCTTAAAGAGAAGATTCATTATTTTCTGACTGGGATTAAGTGGTTTGATGGTTCTCTTTTTATTCTAGTAAACCTTGGTTATAACACTTAAAACGTGTGTACCATATTATATACACAAGCCACATTATTTTTCCATCAGCTCTCCTGGTTTTACAGGTCTAATTTTCAAACAGGATGACTAGTTACATTATTTCGCTTCCAAACAGGGTGATTAGTTATGCGGTACTTCTGATGGCCCCCCCATATAAAGGGTATATTATTTTCAAATGGGACACTTCTCTTGATAGTGTTCTTAAACATTCAAACTGTTTTCCTAGTTAGATGCCACACGTTAAGAGATCCCCATAGCATTACTACTTTATTTTTAGCATTTATCACTGCATTTCTACATTATCAATTATAGTTTTGGGGCAGGATTCACGAAGGCTTGCACGGAGTCTAAGAGTAGTGTAAGACTCCATGCAGCCCTCGCGATCCAGGAACAGCCCGAAATTCCGTGTAAGAGACCAGCTAAAACGTCTCTTACACAGAGTGGGCGTGGATATGCTAATCACCTCACTTGCAGCCGAAAGGCATGCAAATGAGGTAGATTAGCGATCTGGGAAGCCCAAACCAGCCCATGTAAGAGCTGTTTTAGCTGCAGAAATAAACTCAGTTGACAACTGAGTACATTTCTGCAAATAACACAATGGAGCCATGTCAGCTCCAAATAAAGGGTGCATATGTGTCAGGCAGCATGCCAATGGCCAAATATGTGGCCATTGGCAAGGTACCCCGATGCAAATTTGAGAAATAAATATTTTTTTTTAAATGCAGCGCAGCCCCGCGCAAACGGGCTGCGCTATATAAAACATAAAAATGAAGGTTATAAACCCACAAATGTGGGTTTTATGCAATACATGGATTTACAATGCAGGGACCAGCAGACCAAAAATAACATGGCCACCGTTTAGTGGTTGCTAAGGGGGGAAGCTGAGTCTAAGACATGTAACTAAGCATTAGTAGGCAATCTGATGTAAATGAGTGTTAGGATACTGAATCCCACTGTCACATAGCAAATGAGCACATTCTGAGTAGTGTAAGAGTTACATAAGGGGGAGGAACAGAGTATGAGATAGGGGACATCACAGGGGGGAATTGCAGAAACAAATGCAGTTCATTGGAGGTCAGTGTTACATGACAGATGTCAGACACATATCATGAAAAGAGGAGTGCGAAAGTCAAGAAATGGAAGGTGTACACTGTTGCTTACACCAAAGTTTCTTGTTGGGCGTGCATGCACACATGTGCACGTCATGAGGCGCGAGTAGGGCAGTGTGTGTGCGTGTAAGGCAGACTGAGCATGTGGGAGCCTGTTGGCAGACGTGTAAGACTGTTTGCGCTGGTGTGCGCGCGTTTTAACCCGATTAAGAAGATTCTAAACCGTGTAAGCATGTGTGCATACGTATAAGCCACTGTGAGCGTGTTTCTGCTGGTATGAGGAAACAGAAAGGAAAAGGAAGCAACAGAATTAGTAGGAAGCTAGCAGGGAATACTGCTGGAGCTTGCAGGTGAAAACAATTAGAAGCAGGCAATTACACAGGCAGAATAGTAGTCCAGCCAAGCACTTAAAACTCTGCAAACAGCAGTGCAGGATGTTTCTCTCAAGAGACACTGCAAGACAGGAGTAAGCTATTAGAAGTGAAAACTGAAAAAGCTGAACTCAGAGCAGAAATGCTAAGGGCTGCCATAGCTGTCATAAGGAGACACAGGCAACTTGCTGAGGGTGGTGACAATGCAAATGGTGCCAGACAACCCACAGTGAGGAGATGGAGAAGAGTGTACAGGCCCAGGGTCACCTACCACAGGTTACATGAGCTGGAGATAGTGGAGCGGTATAGAGTGGACAGAGACCTCCTGCAGCAGATTGTCAAGCTGTGCAGGCCACGCCTCACACACAGAACCAACAGAGGGGAACCCATCCAAGTGGAAACCAAGGTATGTGTTGGCCTAAGAATACTAGCAACAGGTACCTTCCAGAGACCAACTGGTGATATAATGGGGATATCACAGTCATCAGCCTCCAGGGTACTGCACCAGTTCCTGGATGCCATGTCAGCACATGTCGGTGATCATGTATATTTCCCCAATGCCCATGTGGTATTGGCCAGCAATATGCCTCTCTTCCAGCAAATAGCGGAATACCCTGAGGTAGTGGGTGCAATAGACTGCATGCACATATGCATCAAAGCACCAGCCGGTGAGTGGGGTAGGGCCTACATAAACCGCAAGGGCTTCCTCTCCATCAACTGCCAGGTCATGTGTGATGCCCAGGGCATAATAATGAATGTGTGTGCTGGCTGCCCTGGGAGCTACCATGATTCCCATATCTGGCATTTGACGCAACTGTACCAGACATTTGCCAATGGGGACATCCCACATGGACACCTAGTGGGGGATGCAGGTTATGCACTGGAGCCGTGGCTGATGACACCTATCAGAAATGCACACACACCTGAACAGGAACGCCATAATGAGGCACACGCACAAACACGTAATGTAATAGACCGTGTGTTTGGGTTGCTCAAGTCATGGTTCTGGTGTCTGGACACATCTGGTGGAGCTTTGCAGTACTCACCAACTACATGTACCCAAATTGTCATGGTATGTGCTATGCTACATAATATGATCTTGCGAAAACAGCTGCAGCAGGACCAGCATAGGGCTGGGCCAAACATCCCCCCACCATTGCCAAGGCCATCACAGGCAGAGCATTACTCAGAGGAGGAACAACCTGAGCCTGCCCCAGTAGGCAGAAGGAGGCGTGCCCAGTATGCCCTGGCCTTGGCAAAGAGGCAACGCATAGCACTAACACTGGCTCAGTCGGAACCCTGGGAATGATACCCCTCTCTGACTCAATCATATAATAACAGGGATGCCTAAAATGATATAACGTGCTCTCAAACATGTACAGGGAGTATAGTATGTGCATCTGACAGAGGCAGCCCTGCAGCACCACCTGAGGCATGAATGCCATGTGTTAAGCAATGTAACACCATGTAGTATATGCAAACTTGATGACCCTGACTAACATCCTACCCTCACCAAGCATGATGCCACAATATGACGATGAGATGATCAGTTGCAATAATTGGCTGAAGTATTGCTTTTAGTCAAAAGGGATCCAATGTGTGCCAGCCTGGGATGACATGCTGAGCATGACATGATGCTCCACCTGCTAGGGGTGGTGTGCTCCTATCAGTCCTGCCCTTATGGATACTGGCAAAGGCTGTTGTTACCCACAGCATGCCTTGAATAGGTAAGGCTCAAAACACAAACCCACCTCCATAGGTATCACAAGGGATAAGAACCTAGGTGTAATGCTACCCAATGCCAGAAGTCTAAACAGCAAGATGCATGCAGTCTAAACTCCCCCTGTATGGAGAATGTTGATATCTGTCCTGTAACAGAAAACTGGGTCAAGGCTCACAACAGCACCCTAACACTACCAGGTTACACCTCATACTGTTCTGTACAGCCTCAAAACATGGAACAAGCTACAAAAGGAGGGTGTCTAGCAATAATTGTCAAGGATAACCACACCCCCATGTTGGTACCACAACAAGAAGCAGCATGGATTAGCCATGGTCAAGTAACAGTGTCTAAAACTGCCTCTCAGTTTATAGCCTGCTACAGACTACCGTCCTAACACCAGGGACTGCACTTGGCCTATGTTGGAATACATGAATATATCAAGCCCTCCAAACCACATTATATTGGGTGACTGAAAATACCCAAACATAGACTGGGAGCATTATTCTAGCTCCAACACTTTTGGACAAAAGTTCCTAGAATCCATAAACCAAAATGCCCAGGAACAACGTACCACTCCCACAAGAGGGGTAAGCTTACTGGATGTGATAATCAGCAACATGGGTACTGGATGGCAAGATGAGAAGTGTATCCCTCACTGGTAAGACCAGACCATAGAGTAATCACACCGGATATACACATCCTGACCACAGTCCCTGGCCAGAAAACCACAGTGAAAAACATGTGTAAAGCAAAAGTTGCACTCCTCCAAACTGATATGGAATCCATTAAAGGCCCTGTGCAGGTGCAAAATATGGGCCACACCTCAGAACCTGCTATACAGGCATTCCATGAACACTGCCAGGAATGCATGGATTATGCAATCCCAAATAAAACCAAGACACAATGCCATACACGCAGGCATCTGGCATGGTGGACTCCAGCCATTACCAAACCATGCAAGAGAATGAGGAAGCTACTACATGATAGAGCAAACATAAAAAGGGAAGTAATCACTGATCAGTAGTATGGCAATAAAATATGTCCACTCATACAATCCACTAAGGCCAGCTACAACAAGTTGAAGCTGTGAATCTTGAGGCAATGTTACACCTGCCCCATGTACACAGACAACCCTCACCTCCCCCCAAGAAATACAAATATATGTGAGAGATGCAACCATTTATCCAAACCAGAGGCTGAGCTCTCTCAACTAAGTACTGTCAAAACTAGTCAGGAAGAGAAGGTAACCACACACACCACAAACCCAGTCTCACATAGACCTATCACAACTGCAAACCAAAGACATAAACACAGAAAAACATTCCTGGAGGCCCTAATTACAAACACACCTCATCAACAGAGGCCTCCAAATCAGACACCCAAGCAACCACTACCTCCAAATGTAGCACATGCAACACATAGCACACAAAGCTGGTGTGCCAAACAGTCACAGGCCAGAAGGAGAAACAACATGCCTGATACAGTTGTAATAGGTGACTCCATAGTCAGACACACTGCTGTCCCGCTCACCAGACTGAACAAGGGAAAGGGTACAGTAAGCTGCCTGTAGGCTGCTACAATATGCCACATAACACAAGTATGCAGGTCACCCCAAAGCAAGTAGAAATATGATGCAGTCATTGTCCATGCTGGCGTGAATGACCTGAGATGTACCTCCCTGGACTACATGAAAAGAGACATAGATGAGCTCTCTGATTATGTAGTCCAGGCCGGTATGACTCTGACCGTGTGCAGCATCCTACCCTCACCAAGAATGATGCCACAGTACAAACACAGAATGATCAGCTGTAACAAATGGCACAATTACTGGTGTCATTCCAAGGGGATCCAATGTCTGACTGCTTGGGATGTCATGCTTGACAAGCCACGCTGCTGTGCCAGGGATGGCTTGCACCTGTTACCACTGGGTGTCCGGATATTGGATAAGGCTCTTTCCACCTTCATAGAGCCTTTCGTAGGCAAGGCTGAAAAGACTAACCCACCTCCCTAGAAAACATAAGTGGAAAGAAACATAAGGGTAATGCTGCCCAATGCCAGATGTGTAAACCTCAACATGCATGCTCCGAGGCCCTCCCCAGTATGGAGAACATCGATGTCTGTGCAGTGACAGAAACCTGCAGAAAGGCTCCTGACAGCACACCAGTACTACCAGGTTATACCTCATATCATGCGTTATGGCCCCAAAACCTGGACCAAAACATAAAAGGAGGGGGAGTATCCATATTCAGCACAGACACCCACATGCCCAGGTAACTGACAATGCACGAAGCATTGGAGGCCACCCATGTGCAACTAACCATAGGCAAAACTGCTGTACAGTCTGTAGCATGCTACAGACCACACTCTCACACACAGGAACCCCACCCAGCCATCCTGAAGACACTGGACAGTATGAATGTCTCACCAAATACCAAACAAGGTACTTACAAATTACCACATAGGTGGTAATCCATTATGTATGGAAGGAGTAATCAGGGACCTATGGACACAAGTGGACAGTAACCTGTTATGTGACACTCACATTGCCAACGTGGCTAGGAAGACTGTCTATATTGGACACTGTATCATGAAAGGATTCACATCTACGTCAACAGAGGTCATTGTGCCCCTATATTGTTCTCTTATCAGACCCATAATCTAGTACAATGCCTCATTTGGGATGTACCTTACCCGACACCTACAGCAGTTAGAAATACCTCAAAGGTACCTCAACAAGAGGGTAAAGGGTCTCAAATATATGTCATATGCTGCCTGGCTGTAGACAACCCAGCTGTATGCAGTCACATACTGCCTATGCAGAGGCGTTGTATGCCTGTTGTACAAGGCCATGTCCAACACAGGAGTAATGGACATGCTCCACCCCAGAAAACCCAAATCCATCGAAGCTGTGAGAGTGAGAGATGTCAACCTCAACACATAATGAAATAGGATGTGCTGGAGGGACAGATACATAACCCAGAGGCTCCCTACACCCTTGAACGGAATCCCACTCCATGTTAGGCAGAGCCCCTCACTGACTCTCTTTAACAGGAATCTTGCCAAGTGGATGGATGATCATAGATGTACACTGGGGGTCTTCATTGTGTCACGACCAGACAGAGGCACAGTAAAGTAAATCATAAATGGCCATAATATTCACATAGCAAGGGGTGGCGAAAGCCACACACACTCTGGCTAGGCTTATAAATGCCCTAGGGTGGATAGCCTAGTATGAACCTATGAACCTATGAAGATACAAATTGTACAGGACACTAAGGATAATCACAAGGCTTTCTTAACTGATGGTAGAAACCTTGTTGGGAATTCACAGATATGCTCTGAATCACTCAAATATTACAAACAACATACCAAACACACACACATATTGCCAACATCCAACCTGACAGGTGCAGTGCAAACCCCCCCCCCCAAATGCAAACTATCTATCCCAGCAGAGTGCTGGCCCCCTGACATTGCAGATGCTGAGGTAACAGCCAGCATCTACAAAGCAAAATACACAGCATCAATGGTATGAGATGGTGTCCTGGGCTGAGTCCAACATGGACTCCAAGAAGAATGGAATGCCAAATAACACTACTGCTCAGTGTCAGCCTTACCATAGGATATGTACCCAAAGAGCAGTGTACAACAACAGTGGTCCTTCTCCACAAAGGTGTTGCCTGAATGGATACTGCAAACTACCACCCCAGAATCCTGACAAGCTTGGTCTGCAAAGCTATGGAAAGGATCAGCATGTACCGCAGACATAAACATATTGGGGACCTACTGACACTGGACCCTACCCAGTTTGGCTTTCTTAAGTGCAGATCCTGCCCCTTAAACATTTTTTACTCATTTGAAACAGTCATTAAGGTAATTGATGAGGGGAATGTGGTCCACACAGCCTAGCTGGACCTTGCAAAAGGCTTCCATACAATACCCCACATGTTCATTATAGATAAGCTCACCAGCTTAAATATACACCCCTATGTCAGTAGAGGGGTTGCAAACCAGACCAAGGACAGAACTGACATGGTCAGAAATGCTGCAGCTATGTCAGACTACAAACCAGATATAACTGGCATCCCACAAGGCTTGGTCCTGGGACCTCCCTTGTTTGGTATATATGTCCCATAGGTACAGGCCAACATGGAAGGACTGTGTCTGAACAAGTTTGCAGAGGACTACAAACTGGCCACCATATCTGACCCTCCAGCTGACACAAGCATCCCACAAAAGGGCCACATAGAAACAGACAACTGGTGCCATAGCCATGTCAGCAAGCTAATTGCAGAAAAGTGTATAGTCAACCCCTGTGAATATACAGTAAGTGCCCACCAATTACCACATAGGTGTTAACCCATTAAGTACTTAACATGTAATAAGAGACCTGGGGACACAAGTTGATAGATATCCTGCATTGGACAATCATGTGGCTGAAGTGGTTACAGAAACATACCATATACCCACCTAATCATGAAGGTTGTCAGATCTATATCAGGGGAGGTCATTGTGGCTCTGCAGTCATCCTTCATCAGTGTCACAATTGACTACAATGGCTCCTGTGGGATGTACCTCAGCAGACACCTCCATCAACTGTAAAGACCCCAAAAGTACCTCACCAGGAGTATCAAAGAGCTTGAACAGATGCCATGTGTTGCCTGATTAAACAAACTGCAGCTCCAAACACTGCCATACTGCCCGCCCAGAGGCAAGCTGTGCCTGATGTATAAAGCCATGTCCAAGCTGGAATCAATGAACATGCTGCACCTTGTACAATCTGAATGGCAGTGAGCTATGCACATGAGAGACCTGAACCCCAGCACTGACATACATAGGACAAGCTGTACTGAATGATCCATAACACAGAAGCCACCCCCACTCTTGAGTAAACCCCCAGTACAGGTTAGCCAGAGAGTCACTCATCGACTCTCCTCAAGAGGAATCTTGATGAGTGGATGGGAGATGGTAGGTTTACCCTGGGTATCACTGTTATGTCACGGGTAGATGGAGGCACAGTATACTAACCATGACATATGTCATGGCAAACTCCAGTTACAATGTGTGTCGAAGGACAATCACACTCACTGACTAGCATTAGAAATGGCCTAGGGCACATCGCTAGTGTTTGCCAATGTCCACCTATGTTGCGGAATACACTACCAATGTTGGACAAGCCTGGAGTAGTTCATATCTGAACATAATACAACATGGTCATATGTGCACAACTGGCCCCTAACCAGTCTGTTGTGCTCACTATGAAAATTTAAAGCAGTGATAGGACTAAAGCCCAGGATACTGTCCACCACAGTGAAAGTACTGAACCAGTACACTATACGGTACTACAGTGTTAGGTCAGTATGAAAGGATGTTGACAACTGTATGCAAAGTATCCCATGCAAACCCTGCAGGCACAGTATAATCCCTGTTGTGTTCAGACACAAAGCAGTTGGACAGTAAGTACACAACATGACACACAACACACAACCATAAACTTGAGATATTGTTGAAGTTCACACTCATCCACAAATGTGGTGGACTGCAGAGTTCAACATATGGAAAGCTCACACTGGGCATGCTCACACACTTTGATAAATGAGACATATGTCAGACAACATGCCATGGACAGCCTGAACTGGGCTTGCTCACACACTTAGGCCATATCTCAGTTTAGCAGTTGGCCACACATATCTGGTATTTGTATGTGTTATGCCAGAAACCAACCACATTACAGCAATCTGCCCAGTGCACACAGTTAAATGACTACAGAGACATAAGTGATATAGTGGATCCCTCTCATCTTCAAACATCTTCCACAGATACACAAGTTGTTCATAGAAACAGGGAATGCTATGGCAATAAAGACCTGCAAACAGTCTATCAGCAACAAATATTGTGCATCTGACAAGTAAACATATGGGTGTAGAGGTCAATACTAGGTTGTTTGCCCTAGGGAATGAAAGCTTAGCCAGAGTGTGCTTGGCGTCTGCCTCCCCAGTACAGTAGGCTACTGTGCCACTGTAAAGTAGGTCATATAAAGCACCGTTTGAGGCTAGTGTGCTGTTCCTCCATCAAGCAGGGACACAGTGGAGATCCCAGGGGTTGAATTTGCTATGCCACATCCATGTCGTTGGTGTGTGCTGGAAGAGGGTTGGTGAGGACCTCTAACAGTAAGTGGGTGTCAATAACAGACTGAGGGGAGCCTTATCTGCATTGTCTCGACAATTTCACTGTCAACACTTTGTCGTGATGATTCTGAGGGATTGAAGTGTCATGCCAGCACTGTTCAGAGATGTCCTCCCTCTGAGGGCTACTTCTCTGCAATGTATTAGCTCACTCCGTCTGTTGGACAGCTCATATATGGCTGGTGTACACCTGACAGGTGTCCTGTTGTGGAGGAGTCATGGGTATATTTGGGATAGCATGATCAATGCAAACCTTCCACATGCTCATAGAATGCAATTGCCAAGGATTATGCAGAGTGGCCTGTATACTCCCCCAGCATGGGTCCTTTCAAGTCTTCCACCCCAGTCTTCACAAATGCAAAGTCTGCTTTTGATAAACACACTTTGTTTGCAGTGACAACCTTGCCTGGGGGTGGGGATGGGATATGGATGTCCAGGGAAAGGTGGGTATGGTCAGATATCAACAATGGTGGTCTACCTCTGGTGTGGAACAGTGAGTACCCATGTTGCAGATGGTCAGGTGCAATATGTATTCCCCCTTGTGGCTGTGGTGAGTGGTCCTGCCATAGTGCATGGACTCACAACTTGTAGTGGCTGTAGGGTAATGTTGTAGAGGCCTGAGTAGTTCCCACACACATATACCTGTACCTGACATTAACAACTGGAATGGTGTATGTGAACACCGTCATATCTTGGCACTGTTCCCAGGGAAGCAAAGTGTGTGTCCTGGATGTGGGAGGGGTGGTCTGAACTGGTTGTGTTGTGTGTTACAGGTCCTGTGGTCATGAAGCATGGTATAGAACATAACCTGCCAGTGCTGATGTGCATATCTGACCCTGAAGTAGGTGGCTGCAAATGCATATATATGCTATCCCCCACCTGACAGGTAGTAATAGATGTACATACCTCTGTATAAATAATGATGTCAGCACCCTATAATTACTGCAGGTGCAAAACAGATGCCCAGTAATTCAGATAGTGCGCTCTGCTAATGCGTCTCTCTCAAATGTCATAATATAGTTAGATAGGGGTTTGAATCTTGCATATGCTCAGTGTGTGGGGGTGAGCGGAGTTGGTGTGTATGCAATTCTGTGTGAGAGAAATGTCCCTTTTGGCAACTAGGAGAACACACTACAGGATGCACATTCCCCTTTCTAAACACTGATGATGTCAGCACCCTATAAGTACAGCAGGAGAAGGGAAACCTCCCAGTAATGCGAATAGCGCGCTCTGCTAATGCGTCTGTCTTGAGTGTCATAACATAGGTAGGGGTTTGAATCCTGCAAATGCTCAGTGTTTGTGTGCAATTCTGTGTGAGAGAAATGCCCCTTTTGTCAACTAGGAGAACACACGACAGGATGCACATTCCCCTTTCTAAACACTGATGATGTCAGCACCCTATAAGTACAGCAGGAGAAGAAAAACCTACCAGTAATGCGAATAGCGCGCTCTGCTAATGTGTCCATCTTGAATGTCATAACATAGTTAAGTAGGGGTTTAAATCCTGCAAATGCTCAATATGTGTGTTTGGGTGAGGGGGGTTAGTGTGTGTGCAATTCTGTGTGAGAAAAATGTCCCTATTGGCAACTAGGAAAATGCACTGCAGGATGCACATTCCCCTTTCTAAACACTGATGATGTCAGCACCCTATAAGTACAGCAGGAGAAAGGAAACCTCCCAGTAATGCAAATAGCGGGCTCTGCTAATGCGTCCGTCTTGAGTGTTATAACATAGTTAAGTAGGGGTTTGAATCCTGCAAATGCTCAGTGTGTGTGTTTGGGTGAGGGAGGTTAGTGTGTGTGCAATACTGTGTGAGAGAAATGTCCCTTTTGGCAACTAGGAGAACACACTACAGGATGCACATTCCCCTTTCTAAACACTGATGATGTCAGCACCCTATAAGTATAGCCGGAGAAAAGAAACCTCCCAGTAATGCAAATAGCGCTCTCGGCTACTGCATCTAATGCTAGTGTCATAACATAGTTAGGTAGGGGTTTGAATCCGGCAAGTGTGGGGGGGGTGGAAGTAGGGTGTTTGCAATTACATGTGTGAGAAAACTGACCCTTGTGGCAACCAGTACAACACACCAGCTGCTGCATATTCCAATCTCTACACAGAGATGATGTCAGCACCCTACAAGTACAGCAGAAGAGGGCAAATCTCCCAGTAATGCAAATAGCACGCTCTGCTACTACGTCTCTCACTACTGTCATAGCACAGTTAGTTATGGCTTTGAATTCCACAAATGCCACGTGTTTTTGTCACACAGAATGCCCATGTGTGTGGGTTGTTGTTCACAATAATGCATGACATCGATTAAACCAGTAATGGCAATGCACACAGATGATGTATGTGTGTGCCAAATACACATATATACCTGTGACCTTCAATAGTTCCCATGTCTGATGCCTGCCACATGTGAATACATGGTATTTGCACTGGATAACATTATGACTGTGGTTATCTGTGCGGGTGCTGCATGTGGTATGTGTATATACAGTGTGAGTTGTATATGGTATCATCCTAGCAGCGAGGGATACACATCTGGTCTGGGGCATATAGTCTACATGTTGTTGATGAACAGGTGCTGCATGTTTTCACCTGTTGTGGGAGTGGTAACAAGTTGTTCCATAGCAATGCAGTGACTACATGCTAGGAACCTTGCAGCTAGGGTATTGTAGCTACAGTAATTCATCAGCATTCAGTAATACATCAGCAGCCTTGGTGAGGGTATGATGCCAACCAAGGTCAGGGTCATACCAACCTGTGCCACATGCTCAGAGAGCCATTCTATGTTCCCTATCATGTAGTCCAGGGAGGTACATCACAGATCAGCCATAGTGGCAAGGACAATAACTGAGTCATATGTGTCCATGCCTCTGACTGACCTGTATGCTTGTGTTATGTGGTGGACCATAGTGCCCCACGGGCATATCACTGTGACCTTCACCTTGTCCAGCCTGGTGAGCGGGACCTCACTGTACTGGACAATAAAGGTACCTAACACAACTGTAGCAGGTGTGTTGTCTAGCCGTACAGGCTGTGACTGTTTGGCACACAGGATTTGTGTGCTATGTGTTGCATGTGCTGTGTTCCAGCTTAACGTATGCCTGTGTGCCAGCTGCAGAGGTGTCTGCTGCTCAGGCAGGATGCTATTCTGAGGCTCCACGAATGCCCCAGTGTGTTCATGTGTTTGGATTGCTGTCAGTGTAGGTCTACATCAGACTGGTATTGTAGTCACTGTAGTATTTCATGCCACATGACAGGTTATGCCAGTACTGGGTTCAGAGTGCTTAGTCTCCAGTTTGTCTATGTGGTTGCATCTCACACATTTGTTGTACATCCATGTGTAGGGGAGGGGGTTGACTGTGTATATGTGGCAGCTGTGACATTGCCATATGACTCACATATTTCACAACTGTACCATAGAGGTGACTGACAAGTGATCTTTGCACATGCTACCATAGTATTGTGATTGCCATGGTGATTAACAGCACATAGGGCCAATGGGGAACAAGGTACAGAAGGTGAGTATGTGAGGGTGTAGTGCCTGTGATTAGTTAGCACTGGCATATATGACTGCTCACGTGGTCAAATGCCAGGTAAGTCATATGCAATGTGTCACAGGCAACGTACATGCGAACAGGACAAAGTGACGTTCTGCCAAGTGAGACATGGACATACATATAGTAAGCTATGCAGATGTCACTAGGAATCCACAGAAGCTCTGTAAATCTGCATTGCAGGTGGAATCAGTGTTCCAGGGTAACTGCAAGCAAACATGCATGCAAACAAAGCTACAGTAAGCAGGGCTGCATGTAGTCCATTGTACAACAAACAAGCTGCACCACTTCCAGTAGGTAACAGTGCAAATATGCAGGCATTATACACATGTACATGGAAATACACAGGTCAAATGGCCAGGTCCAGTCTCAGCACACACAAGTGTACAGACCATGTACCGTCAGGATGTACAATAACCGGATGGAAACCCAGGTACTCACACCTGCAGTAATACACATGTCAAATAACAGACACTGAGCCTTCACTCAGTGGTTCCATACATAGTAGGATGTATGCTACCTGTCCTGCCACCACAGTATCCCTGACATTTATGGGGACTCTCCCTCGTGTGAAAGTTAGTTTTGTGTGTTGGGGCTGTCTAGCATGGTAGGAGATGTGAGCTTGCAGTGCTAGGGTGCGCCTGTGTGTCCTGTACCAGTCGTGTAGTACTGCACACATATCAACATTCTCAAACATCCACATTGCAGAGTCCAGTGTGGGCAACGTGCCACTTTCAGTTTACATGTCCATCATTGCATATCAATACTTTCATTACCTTATCCCCTGTGCTACCTATGTATGTAGCCTTCTGTTGACATCCTTACCACCAGTATGCAAACATGTGCAGATGATACACTATGGTACTTACCATGGGTGTAGAAAACAGTACAAGACAATCATACCCTTGCTGCATCAGGCATGCTGGGATATACCCACAATTATATCAGCACACTGTACTGTTAACAACATGATACTATTCTGTCTATGTAGTCACCCTGTGCATCAGCAACATGTTAACCTGTACCTGCACTGATGTTACAGATTGCAGGAGGTGGCACAGTTTCATCATATGCACAGGGTGTGAACTTGGTATGCCTGAGTCTGCCACTGATACCACCAATTGACATGTATGTGTATGTGTGTTGGTGAGGGACAGCAGTACAAGGTGGGGCAATGTTGATGCAGTGTGTTAGCCCTAGGTGTTGTCAATTCGCATGTGTGTATGGATGCACACAGTTCCACCTCATGGCTGCCATATACCGGTGTTTGTGGACAGCCACAGACTGTACCTGCAAGGTCATACAGATCAGTGTCTCTGGCCACGGACACGGTACCTGTGCCTTGCAGGGGTGCTACGGACCGTATCTGGTACCAATCCAGACTGGGTACTGTCATCAGAAGCAGGTGTTCGTTGACTGGACACAGATCCCTGTTGGGCCTGTCCAGAGCCACGTGCACATGGTCTCCTGGGGCGGTCTGATGACAGCACAGACCCAGCATTGCTGGGGCTGCTTCTGGCACTATGGGGGCGGCTGTGGTCCTGTTGTCATCCGCAATGACTGCCAGCTGCTGCTGTTGCTGGCATACGCCCACATCAACACCTCAACCGTCCACCATTGCCCTGGCTTATGGACATGTAGTTGTGGAACTAATCTAATATGTCCCCACAACGTCTGACTATGACATCGGTGAAATTATGGATGGCAGCTGCAATGTCACGCATACTGTCAGTCATGGCTGTGTGACATGCTGTCTGCTGATTTTGGCTGGTGCGGGAAAAGAGTATTGCATAATCCCGCACCAGGCTCTGGTGTATTTCCTCATCCTCAGCTGCAGAGTATGCTGGTTGCTGGTGAGCCGGTGAATGGTAAATGAAAAAGGAAATATGATACCAAACCCCAGCAGTCAGAACACTGATTCAGGTCCAAAGCACCTCCTCACTCTGGGGGTTTGTATCGAGGTACTGTATGGGGTACATCATCAACTACTGTGAGCTGACCACAAACTAATTGCCCTGGATATACATATCCCACCTCCACCACCAGCACAAACGACTACAGTGAATAACATTTCAAATGCAAACTTTACACTTCGTAAGACTGAGATGGTATCCTTTAAGCCCACTGGGCCAGTGGAAGCCACAACCCACAATGCTGACTCCTTCACAAATGATTTCTACGGACATCTCCGAGAATGCATGGATCATGCAATCCCATATAAGACCAAGACACTCTCCACAAAGGGAAAGCATCCTGTCTGGTGGACCCCAGCCATAGACAGATTGTATAACAAAAGATGGAAGCTACTGCAAGACAGAGCATAATTCCATAAAGGGAAGGCATGTCTGATCATCACTAGTAAAGAGCTATGTTCTCTCATACAAACATCCATGGGCAACTTTGAGAGGGAAATCACCGGGGACACTACAGATAACCTCAAGGCCTTCTTCAGTTATGATAGAAACCTGGTCAGAAACCCTCCAATATGCTCATAGTTAGTACACAACAACAAATAATTCACTGAACCCACAGATATTGGCAACATTGTGGCAGACAGGTTCAGTGCAAGTTTCCCCCCTCCCTCTCCCCCAAACTAAGACATACTTATCCCAGCTGAATGTAACCTCCCTGTCATCACAGATGTCCAGGTGAGAGCCGCCCTCAGAAAAGCTAAAAACACAGCATCAATGGAACCTGATGGTATCCCCGGTTGCATGCTACATGAACGCCAAGAGGAGATAAACACACATATAGAAGTGCTATGTAACACTAGCCTGACTACAGGATATGTACCTGTACACTGGCATACAGCAGCAGTGGTTCCACTCCACAAAGGAGGCACCTCTACATACCAATACAATACAACACAATACAATACATTACAATACAATACAATACAATATGCTATTGCCCCTGGGACTACAGCAGCATACTGTTCTGCTACTCTGACCAATGTGACACATGTGATGTGATGGTACCTGCTCTTGTCAAACAGTTACACAGGGTGACTCATATGGCATATTACCTATCTGACTAACATTCAGCAGGGGTATGTGTGATATGTACTCATGGGGAATCTTGCTTCTTAACGCTGTGTGGTTTATTGCAGGGTATGTCTTATCTGTGGGTAGGAACCTGTACCTCCACCATGTGCTCTCTACTGCGGTGTCAAGGACGACACACAGTGGTCATTTAGGTTGTGGATGGTGTGAGGTGTTACTATGGTTGTTGGACATCTGTCATGGGTGTGACTTAAGTATGTAAATCCAGGAGTGGTAACCTCTATGTGGGTAGTATGTGTGTACTCTGTGGTGTTGTCAGTCACTGTGCATTGGTAATGTGTTTGAGTGCATTGTCACAGTGTTGTACATGTCACTGTGTCCTTCTCCATATCTGTAGCTGTCATGTGAGGTACATACTGTGGCAGCCATTGTGTGGTGTGGAGGGGTACACTGACCTACATGTCCATAGTTGACACACCATGTCTGCTGACACATACCATGTGCAGGTATTCCAGGAATAGAGTGCCACTGTGACTATCACTGGGGGGACTAATGTACACATTTATGACCCTGTTCACCCCTGACACATGCAGTGGTGGGCAGCCAATCACATATCTGGTGGTTACTGGTGTAGGTGATTTGAAATGGGGTATGGTACTCCAGTTTTGACACTGGTGTTCACTCCATGCCTTTGTCAACAGGCACCTGTTGCAATACATCTGTACACATGTGCCTCACTCAGAATATATATAAATCTCTCAATATATATATATGTATATATATATATATATATATATATATATATATATATATATATATGTATATATGTATATATATATATATATATATATATATATATATATATATATATGTCTGTATACATATACACACATATATATATATCGATGTACATATATTGCTATAGATATGGAGAGAGGGGAGGTGACAGAGAGGGGTGAGAGTGACAGAGCAGGTGGGACAGGGGGAGTGTGAGATTGTCATATACAGTCATATCTGTAGATAGTCAGATCTGTCTGTCTATGTATATGTATCTACATATATCTATATCTGTATGTGTGTATTACATACATATGTTTCTACATATTCTATCTATCTACATCTGTCTATGTATTCCTACATCCCTCTCTATCTATGTATACATATATGCATATTTTATATATATATATATATATATATATATATATATATATATATATATATATATATATATACATACATACATATATTGACATACATACGTATCCATATGATAGATAGGTATATCAACATGTTTGTTTACAAAACTGTATACACACACACTAACATACTGCTAAACATACATAACTGTGAAACCTACTTTGTACATTGCACTACAACCTACATTCAACCTACATTGATATGTGCACATAGATGCCCTCATATACATATGTATGTACAGCCTTCACTGATAGTTGCTGTATGTCCCCTGCCCTCTGCACATCTTCATATACATATAGATACAGACCAATGACACATATGGAGGGTTCACAGTATGTAGACTTTTAAATTATTACTTTACATTACCTGTGTTTGCCACAGCTGCTTGCATTGTCTTTTGGTTTGGTGTCCCGCTGCTGCTCCAGTTGACAGATGTCAGCTTTCTAGTAGGTTTTGTTGAGTGTTTTTGTTTGTGTATGTTTTTTTTTTTTTTTTTTTTTTCTCTCTCCCTACCTCCAGAGGGTGCAATGAAAGTATTGCATGTGTGGACTGGGAGTACAGCATGCTTTTGTAGGTATCTGCATATGTCCATGGTATGGCCTCTGCACCAATTGTTAGCCAGCATTTGCTAATTGCATGCAGCCAGTTGTGTACTGATTGCAGTTCTCACTGTGATTCCAGGACAGTGCTATAAAAAGGTATGTGAGATAGGCGTAGCCCTTTCAGAGTTTAAGGGCAGGGACCATGCTGGTATGCTGTGGACACTGTTCTGTGAGTGTAAAGGTTAGTATCTCTCTCATATTTCTGGCTGTGTTGTAGATTAACATTTCTCCATTCATTTCTCCAGTTTCCTGTACTAACTGTGTATGTACACTGACACCTAAGACTACTACTACTGTTAATGTGGGTGTGTGTGCTTTCCTGTGGGACATGTGGTATAACTGGTATATAGCAGTGGCTCTTGCACTTTGTTGCTATGGCTTCAATATTTGCCCTTTACATTCACTACTTGTATGCCGGCTATGTGTCTTGACTGTAGTGTGTTGCTGTGGCTTTCCTATATTCCATGTACATTCACACCTTGGAATGCTTGCTATATCTGCTAGGGTGTTACTGCATGCAGTGTGGTCTGGCCATGGTGTGGGCCTTGACATCCATTAGCGTATTTGAGTATGTTGCTGAGCAGGCCCCAGAGACTCTCAGGTGCATCTTTTATCTGCCTCATGGAATGGTACATATCAGTGGGGTACACCCATTAAATTGTCTGGTATTCTGCAGTTGTGACTGTGGGTTAGCATGAGCATATGTATTACTACACTATTTCTGATGTGCAAGTGGTGCATACTTTCAGTACTTCATAGTTACCATTGCATGTGTTGTAACACTTTTCTGCCTACTGTTTGTACATTTCACAGGGAGTCTGTGGGGCATCCCTGTAACTCAGTCACTGTTGCTATGTCTAGGCTCTTAACTATTCAAATATGGCAGTGTCAGACCTCTCAAGTGTACAGATATTTGCAGGATGTCCACATTTTTGCCTCATATTTTGGTCCATATCTCATAAACAGCTTTTTCTGGCAAATCACTCTGGGCTCAAGTCAGACTATAGTGACAAACATTTCAGTTTCAGACTTCATACCCTTCCAAACATCCAACATAATGCAAAACCTGTTACTCTCTCAACTAAGTTTGTTGGAGCAATATTTGGAAAGTGTCCCTGTTTTCGGGGCCTTTGCTCCACATTTTTTTATTACTTAGTCCAGATGTGTTGCTGTAAGAGGTTGTGGGGTATGGGCAGTGATTATCCTGCTGTGAGTATGTGTGTGGCTTGCAAGGTGCTACAGTGACATTATTACCTACTAGCTACCAACTAGCATGGCTGTTTCTGTTCGCACACTACTATTATAGAAATCCACTACATTTGACAGTAAATATACATGACATGCTTTGTGTACTACACATCCTATATTCCCTTTACATTCATTCCTACTATTGCATGATATATTTATTGTAGCACAATGTTCTTATATAACAGTCATGGCTTAGTAGTAAGTCATGCAGACTACTATTTTCAAGGTCCTGGGTTCGGGACTGACAGTGGGATTTTATTTTGCTTTTGAGCAGACTACAGGCCTTGTCATTCAGAGTGACTAAGGCACTTTTAAGCAGTTGAAACCGGGTTAGCGCTGGTTTGCGCATTGCTCACACATGCGCACTGGTGTTCAGCTCTGCACACACCCGCTTACAACTGCTTAAAAGTGCTTACTCTTGCGCACACCGGTGCTAATTTCTTTGAAAGAAATGAAAATGGGGAGACAGGAAAGTGGTGAAAAAGGGGTCACAAAGAGGGTAAGACAGTAGGGAAACAAGCTCGGGTTTTGCAGGAGGGATGTAGGTAAGGCCCATAGCTGTCCATTTCTTCATCAGCAAAAGCTGTGCATATGTTTGTGATTTGGTGTGACATTTGAAACCTTTCACCCCTGAGAGAGGTGTAAGGACAACAATAATACTTGTTGTACAGCCAATTGTAATTGACAGTTTCCATGTCCAGCAGACATGTGTGCGAAATGGGCAGCTATGTATGGGGCGTAATTTTTTTGTGGGTACAGAGTGCCCTTTTTTTTTTTTTTTTTCAAACGAGAGTGGTATGTCAGGTACAGGAAGTCGGTATAGCTGGGGAGGTAGGTTGGGTAGGTTAACAGACAAGACAAACAAGACGCATACAGGGGCGGTGTATGACACATGTGGGGGGGGGGTTACACAATTGACGGGGACGGATGTTTAGATATCTAGAGCCCATGAGCCCACAGATGGCAACAGTGGAAGTGATATCCCCACCCATGGGCAGTTGCCACTGTGCCTTCACTGCCCAGGACGGGGCTGTGCTGGGGGCTGTGCAGGTCAGGCAGCAGGCATGCCCGTTAGTTGTGCCACCTGTGCCTCAAGCTGGCGTAGGGGCCCAAGAACAGAGTCCCAGATCTCCCTACGCAAAACAGTCTGGACATTATGGAGGGTGAGTGGATGTTCTCCTCCGGCCACACTTGCAGAGGGGGGACGAGCCCCATCCCCTGCAGAGCTTCTAACTGCAGGTGGCACAGGGCCACCAGAGGAGGGTCCAGCCTGGGCACTACTGCCAGGTGCACTCGCCAGCTGAGGAGGGAGAGGTGGGTCTGCTGGAACCCGCCTTCCCTGACGGCCTATGTTTTGCATTATGTTATGACAGTTTGGTTTACTAACATACAATACCATTCACAATTATTTGTAACAGCATGCATTAGTATTCCCATTAACCAAACACCCATATATTCAAACCATTGAACAGCAAGCATAACACATGCATGATTTGAACAGCAATACACAGTCCAACAACATGCAGGGTTGATTGATGGCAACAGGCCATCAGGTTTGGATGTATGAACAGGGCAGATGCATCAATGTACATGCAAATATGTATGAACCAACAGGACAAATGTGCAGGGTGTTAATTGTGATTGCACATACCAATTTCACGTGGAATGGATTATATGTGGTTATAGGGTAGGGTGAAGAAAATGTAATTAACAACTTCAAATACCAATACATATGCTGTACATTTCTAATAGCTGCAGATATATACACACTACAGTTCTGCCTACAGTTTCCTATGTGATAACTACTTCAAGTTGGTGATAGGAATGTTACTGCTACATCAATATACATTTTCATTTTTATTCATACACATTCATATCTGGCTCTGTTCAGCTACATCATCCTGCTACATTTGCTTTATATAGCTATAGACAACTGTGGATGTTTGGTATTTCAGACAACCATACTATCTGCATATTGCAGACTGAGAGCAACATATCCAGATTTTGGGACACACATTCCAGCTGCGGTACCGTTTTCAACACATGTTACTGTTTGGTTCTGCCTGTCACATTCATTTCATTCTGTACTGACTGCAGTATACTTTATTCAGGAGTTATTACTACTTTATTGGTGGATTCATAACTCTTTCTCACACTCTCTCACTTGTTTTATTTTTACAATTCAGGATGGTACTTAATTCTAGGCTTTATTGACATGTTTTACCTGTAGTTATAACAATCCTTTCCAACCGTCTCACTTCTGTCATGTTTCTGTATTTCAACAGGGATATATTTCACACATGTGTTTTACTCAGCTTCTGCAGCTGTACTTTTCAGCCTGCTGCAGGTTATGTACTATTATATTACAGGTGGGACATCTTTATTTCAGACTTGTTTAATATTTATGTTTGGATTACAGGCTGCATCACACTTTTGTAATCAAGCAATACTTGCAAACCCTCTTACACTGTTACTTGCACATTTTATTAATTAGTGACTACACTGCACTCTTTTGCTAACTGTCATACTTATATATTTATTTACAGTTACAGGAGAGGATTACTGACCTGCCTGGTGGCGCAACCATGCCAGCCTATCGCCATAGGCTCTACAGTTCACAGAACGGACACCTGCAGCTGTAATATAAATAAAGTAATATTGGAATACACATCTCCATAATATCAGCTAGGTTAATTTCTTACATAAATAATTACATGTAACTTACTCAGTAGTGGGGCTTTGGGCATTTGCCGGGCCTCCTGGATCCAATGGTTCAGTTGGTCCTGCTTCCATCTCTTCAGGTCTGCATGGTGGTGACGGACCTGCTCACCAGTCCTTGGTATCCCTGTGGCACTGGTGAGATCATGAGTCAACCGGTCCCACGCCTCAGACCTATATGCTCCCCACAGGACCTGGCCCTGCATGAGTTGGGCCTCATGATTGTGGACAAGGAGCCAAACCATATATTTGGACTCCTCAATGCCCCACCTCTGTGCTCAGAAGCAACTACCCTCACCTACACCTGACATTCTGGCTGCAACTCCGTTCTACAATTGGTTATGCTGTGTATTCCCGCCTATGGGGCTTATATATGCCGTTTTTCCCGCACTTATCTGTGATTGGCCATTTTGGAATTGTATCAGCTTCACAAAACCTGCTTTGTCATGCTCCTCTTTCTATTCATTCCTATATATATGCTATTACTGCATTTCTAAGTGCAACTGTCATGGCTTAGTGGTTCAGTACCTTGACTATGGTGCATGGTATCCAGAAATAAACTCCAGCAGTCAAAAAACTTTTTTTGCTCTGCCTCGAGCTCACGGCTTGTTCTTGTGGTTCTGAGTTTGGCTTCGTATTTTTTGGATGCATGGTATCCTGTGTTCGAACCTGGCCATTGCTTTTTATATTTTATGACTGTCTACACAGGCTAGGAGGTGTGTCTGTGTAAAGGCAGTTTTGATACAGCTTGCTCAACGTTGCCCGTCGGTTAGCTTGTTGGCGCGGCGCGCAGCTCCGCGCAAACGGGTTACACTGGTTTACGCGTCATTTGGCTGTCAGCATGCATATTATGCTCATCTCAGCTATGGGCACACAGTTTCAGCATGATAAAATGCTGCTCAACCCCGGGCACTCATTTCACACCTGTTAAACCACTGCTCACCTACGGGCACTCATTTTATACCTGTTAAAACACTGATCACCTACAGGCAGATGTACTCAACTTGTTAGACTGTAGCTCAGCTAGAGGCACATCTGACATTTATTTTTTTTTATTATCTCACATTTCTTCAAAATACATGGCCCATTTCATTACATTTTACATAAAATATAATTTTATATGTGTACATATATGTCAGGGACTTGTTTCATGCTTATTTCACTAAAAATAAAAATTGATGTTGTGGGGGCTCAAACCATGACTGCCTGCTCTTCAGCCGACGTCTCTACCGCTATGCTATTGCTTCTTGGCTTACTTTGCATATTTAGTTCTTGTATGCTTTTTCACTGACTGCTAACTGTGGATAAGCTACGAGCACGCCTGCGCAAACGAGTGCACTCACAGGCAAACATCTTTACAATTTAAAAAAAAATATATAAGATGTTCATTTCATGTTCGTAGTCTGTGGGGGCATGCGTTGTGTTGTGTTTATTCACATTTACATGGACTCTGTCATGGGGGTTTACTTTCTGGATTTTTACTCTTCTGGGGGTGTGTCCGTTTGCAGGGCTCGGCCTACGGACTTACCCCCTACTGTCTTCCTTGGACTGTGTTAGCCTTAGGTGTGATTCAGCATGCCCTCATGCATATGCATGACATGCTGACATCACACTGTTTAACTGCAGCCTCCATGTAAGCCTTGTAACTCTTACACGGAGGCTTCGTGAATCCTGCCCTTGGTTTTCATCATGCTTAGGTTTTCACTTGTAAATTTATAGATTTGTACATGTCATTCATTTATAATTTATTTAACATTTGTTAACTGGGAAAGTCCGACTTGGAGTGAAGCCAATTTTCAGCAGAGGCCTGCAGAGAAATGCTCCAGATGCATGCCTTTGTAATGTGGGAGGAAACCAGAGCAGCCACAGGAAACCCACACGAATGCAGGGATGACATGCAGACTCCACACAGAAGGCACCCAAGCCAAGAATCAAACCACAGAATCTCTTGCTGTGAGGCGACAATGCTACCGCTGCACCACTGCACCGTATTGACACACAAACCTTATGAAGTATTTATTTGATAAGAAAGTGATCTTTGCCAAAAGTGGTTTAGTTTATATTTATTAATATTTATTCTAATAGATGTCTAGTGGTAGAGCATTTTGTTAAATAGCTAATAATTTTGTTATTTAGTTTCTTAATTAGTATAGTTTGGATTATTTGGTTAGCCTATATAAAGTGTTAATAGGTTGTCAATTTTTAACTCAACTGTGGACTATCTACTATTTTTAACTCAACTGTGGACTACTTATTATTTTCCATGTTATTATTTTGTAGTACATATTTTGCAGTTTGATTTTTATTAATGAACTAGCTGCTTAACATAACTCAGGAAGTGAGCATCACACCTTCCACACTGAAAATGTTCTTCTTGGTTTGTTTTTTGCCCAGTATTGGTTAGATGTTGTTTTTTCTGAGACTTTGAGGGATACCAGATATTTTTCTTGTATCATTTCATTATACCCACAAAGTAGGTCTCCCTACCAGCTTCAAGGGAAACTCATTTTCTTTTATTAGTATCTGATATTTCTAAGTTTCTGTCAGAAGCACATTTCAGTCAAATCACCCCACAACCACCAACACTGTGACCACATTCTCATTCTGAGGTAATACTACACTTGTCTGGTTCATTTACTTCTTATTATGGCTATCCTTCTGATGTAAGTCTTTTTATGTGTTGCTTTCTTCCCACCATTTCCACAGGGCTTTAAATGGGGGCAATTTTTCCCAAAGTAAAATCACAGGTTATTCAGGTACTATTACTACAAGTTGTATTATTTTTCCTAAGCTGGTCTGAAACCCTACAACTGTAATAGGATCACCTCTTTTTCTTTTCTATCTCCATGAGCATGAATTATATGTTCCTTTTGGTTGTTGTTTAGTTTATAGATTCACATATAGGAGCTTTTAACTGAAGTCCAGATCTACTATCTGAATCCAGTAAAACTTTTCTTTTTTTCACTCGCTTCCAAAACTATTATGCTTTTGACTAATTTAGTCATTGCACATTGACAGGATCCAGATTCTATAGACATCAATTTATCCCATCGGCATTTCTCATCCTGAATTTCAGATATGTATACATTCTTATAAGTAGCACTGACCTCTTTAGTTATACAAATTCTGGCTACATGGTATTTTCCCCACATTAACAAGTTATCCCAATAAGTGACACATTTTGCATCAAAGACAATGCGGACTTTTGCTTAGTACTTGTTTAGGTTTTAATGCAAACATTTTGGTTTTAAACAGAGTATCATTTGCCACATGTGTACAACAGCAGGGATGAGTTTATCTGAACATTTGATATCACTTTGATATGTACACTTTCTTATAATAAGATTGTAATGTTGTTTATATCGAACCACACACAGTACTTTCACAGCAATCACTGGCTTTACCCACAGTTTAATAGTATGTTAAGTTCATACATTTCAGATCCTGCCATCTTACTTGCATTAAGAGTTCAAGTGTGAAATGTAATACTTTACAGTTTAGGATTAACACCTGTTTTTAGTTTATGACAGTCTAAATAATGTGCCCTACATTTCTTTGTATACTTTAAGGCATTTCTAATCAATTTTGAAGATTGAAGAAACACTTTGTGTCTAATAATTTTTGCTGTGTGGCTCTTACATAGCATAACATTTAACAGGAACCAAATATGACTGTTTTTGAACACGGGGAGGTTCTTTAAGACTGCTGTAGAACAAAGACTCAATAATCCAATAGCAGTAAGCTTCACTTGATCCAATCAACTCAATAAATGCTGGCCTATCCATGAACCATTTTTTATTTGGTTCTCCAAACACTTTGGTAGAATACAGACATGGTTCTCCATTTGGCAACTGCAGCTACAGTCTAGCATATAATTTCATACGCATTTCATGAATGCTACCTATTTCCTAAACTATATTGATGCTTGTATTGGTTGTATCTAAACAAACATAATGTTTTGGACCTTTGGTTGTTACAGGAGAAGCTTGATACATTGAATGAATCTGAATGTTTGTTTAATTCACCTTGCTGATTTTATGTTTTATATCTTGCTAACAGTAACTTATGTGTCTTCAGGAATGACAGTCCATAGGAAGAATTGAAGGAGGAGTCCTGATGCCTGTTAATAAGAAAATTGCAGCTGTCCAATACGTAAAAAGTACCACTGATGAGTTACGTGCACCAAACAGATTGGTGGCCCAGCTTTGCCTTGATTAAGGTACTATGATATCTGTGGGGATGGCATACATACTACTCACTTTTACAAAACTTTTACTAGATGACTTCTACCAACTTATGCCTTTTTGACTAGCATGAGAAATCTTTTTCTACCTGTGACTGCTTGATTTATTGATGGCACTTTTTATACAAAATTCATCTAGATGTATTACTTGATGTTTCATTTTTGGGTGGAATGAAGGTTATTAATATTGTTGATATTTTTATAGTTCTCAAAATGAATTGATTGGTCCAGTTGTGGAGATGGCTTCTTTGCCAGGTTTAGCATCTGTCTGATAGCAAAAACCATATTAGTTCTTGTTGGCTTGTTATCATATTAAACATGCTACAACTACCTTATCATTTTTATTGGCTTTGTCTTGTGTCCCACACTCTTTGCTTTATTCACCAATAACTTCACTTTACAAAACATACACATAACTCTCTATGCAGATGAACTGGTTCTATCTTAAATCTGGAAAATGGATTCAATTATACAGAATGTTCTGCAAACAGACTTTAGCGATGTATGTCATTGTTTTGAATAGCTGACTGTTAGCATCAGCAATATTTACATTTATGTTATATGAAAATCTTCAAATACAGATCAGCACCTTTAAAGTAGACATGCAAGATTATGTTGGCTATAAGATGAAATGTTGTTCTGTCTAGTGACATTCTGAGTATAATTAGGTATTTCACTTTTCTTTCATCCCCCACAGTGAAACAACCAATTGGAATATCATACAAGTATAAAGCTTTGGCTACTATCTGGCTTAGCTTTCTATGCTTATAATAAAGAAGTCCCAATGGCAAGGCATCCTATTAATTAAACTACAATATGTCTATTTAGTGACATTAATTCTTTGCACAGTGAATTTTATATCAAACCAAACTAACAGGGTTTGCCACACCTATCTTGCTTTCTGAATCAAGACAATATAATTATCTTTTTCTTCCAAAAGCATATATTTTCCACATTCCAGAAATGCATCACACTCAACCTCTTAGTGCAAGATGCAGATCAGAGACATAGCCACAATGATGGTGAAACAAAGGTATAAAATTGCATATTTTAAATCTTCTATACTTAACTGCTCAAATAAAAGGTTTTGCAATATCATGTATTTGTTGAAAGATATGCAGTCTGAAACTCAAGTATTAGTCATTTTTACATGACTGGAATCCTGATGGATTTGACAGAGAACACAAATTTTATGAGAAACAGATCAAAAAATATGAGACAAAATTAGGAATATTGTTGAAAAATCAAGGACAGCTGAGAGGTATGTAGGGTATGTAACATTACCCCTGGCTATGTAAACTGTTCTTGCTTCTCACAGTAAATAAAACAAGGTAGTATTCAACTCACTAAAGTATTTACATAGGCATCTAAACAGAGTAACCCATCCAGTAAAACTTATTGTAGTTTTGTTAAGGAGTGCACCTTGCATCGACATAGCACCTGCATTTAGGGTAGTGTTTCATCCTGTGCTCTTCAAAAATGACATTAAATGTCAATTACTTGATGCTGTTACTAGTAAAAACCTAAGAAATTGTTGCTCATTTTATCTGCTTCATGAAGCCTGTCAGCTTTTTCTGTCTTTACCTACTCTTGATTTATGTTTCTTCCCTTTTAAACATTAAAAAGCTTGATAAATAAGTGTGGATACATGAGCTGGACATTTCTGTTGAACAGTTTTGTGAACTCTTTAATTAGTTACAAATAATATTGTAACTAGTATGATTCTGTATAGGTATATTGTTAGCACTACTCTTTGACTGAAAGGGGAAGAAATAAAATTGAAGAAATCTTTGCATATCTATGGAGTAACTTTGTGAAAAATATCTTATCTTTATGGATATATTAGCAAAAAAATAGAGGCTCATAAACATTCCCTAATATATAGATGCACCTTAGTTTGATGCGTCTTAAGTGAATAACATAAGTGAACAGTTTGTTTTGTTTTATTCCAAACATCATTTAGTGGTATATGTTGTCATCCATGTTGTTTCTCTATACTCCATTAACTCAATTAAATAGGCTTAGACTGAATGTTATACTTACTTGTAGATGTAACAGCTACTTTCCTTATCCTGGGAGATTATAAGATTCAAATGTCTAGATTATTACTTTATTGGGCATCCTTCAGGATATTGTGTCTTTGTACTATGTTATTTTGTTATGATGACTCATCTCATATTAAAAATTAATGTTTATGTGTATTATATTGTTAATACTAGAATTCTGTTTGCCCAGCATTATACCCATAGTCCATCTTTGTAAAGTAAATACACTGTTTTATGATACAAAACAATAACATTTTTGACCATTAAAATAAACAAATAAATAGAAATAAACAAAAAAGTAAATAAACAAATTAACAGAAACAATTCACGAATTTTGAAGAAGTTGACAAAATGTTTCAGAAAAAGGCAAGTTATCATTTCAAGAGTAGTCAATATCTTTCAAATGTATGCAGCAGATGGAGAGGGAAATAAATACATTTGAGAAGTATATGTTTATTTTCAGAAAAAAAACAGCTTTATCTTATTTTTGCATGTGGTGTCTCTTTTTTAAATACTAAGATCACAGCAGTAACCCAAAATATGAATATTTATGAAACATTGACTGCCTAGTGTGAGGCAGCATACCTCATTTACAAGGATATGCTGTAAAAATGTACACTTAAACAACACCTTATGTTCTTTTCTTTTAGGTAATATTTCTTTTACTGCAAGTTAATCATTTTCCTAATGTTTATTCTCCATGCATCCTCTAGTTTTCTTTTACCTTCACTGGGAAACATTGAAGCTAAGCTATGTTGCTTATATCTGCTCCAGGAAACTATGAATAGGTAAAAGTACTGGGCTTCTCTTTTTGTGTTTGAGCATACCTATGCGTCCACACACTCTCCTTGCGATGCTTAACAAAATTATTTAGCATGTGAATGTTAACATGGGGCTTGTTTTTGTGGTTCTTTGCTCTTTATTCTATTTGATTATGTCTACTCTGTAAGCAAATGGAATGGAATATTTTATCTATCAACAAAGAATTCATCACATTTGCTTGTAGCCTTGGGATCCTGGTGACTCTTTCCTTTGCTCTACAAATAAGAAGATACAAGAATATGACTGCTGCAGCTAAACAAATGTGTGTTGAGTGCCATATAAGATACAGATGCTAACCAAAAGACGATGACATCATAACTGCTTCAAATCATTAGACACAGTTTCGAAAATAATGTTTGATTCATTCATAGATAAAGCGAGATAAACAGTCCCTGGGATTCAATAAACTCCGAGTAGGTTCTGCAGGAAGCCTACAAGGAGTTTACTTGTTTGTGCAGTGGTGTGCGGTAAACAATAGCGCATAATGAATATTAATTATACACAGCCCGTCTAAGACAGGTTTTGTGACTGGCAACAGTGCTGCTGGTCAGGAAACCATGAAATAAACATGGATATAAATTTTGTAAAAAATAGAGCAGGTATAGTCCATTAATTTGCGCAGAATGTCACAATTATCACCAGGACTTCACATATAGCTGTCAATGTGTTAGTGCAACACATCTGCGCAGAGGTCAACATAATGAAGGAACAAATAACCAGAAATAGGACATACTTGACAGAGATGTTGCATAGAAATGTATTAAAATGAAAATCTCTCAACCTCTTAGAGTAAGAAATCAGACAAAGCCATAAATAATGGTGGGACAAAGGTCCAAAACTAGCGACAGATTTTTAATATTGGTCTTCTAAACTTAGAAAGTTGAAGGAATAATAGGCTGTACAGTACCATGAATTATCCAAAAAGCATGACGTTTGAAACTCAAATGTCTGTCATTAGTTTCTGACTTCAATCTGCAATGACATGCTAATGATTTTCGAGAAAACCAATATGTTATGAGGAAAAAAATCAGAAATGTGAGATGAAAAGCTGGGCATTCTGCACAAATCAGGACAGTTGAGAAGTATGACCTCAAAAGTATGTAACATTTACTCACATCAGTCCTGAGATCATCCCAGTGATATGGCAGAAAGCCACAAATTTGATAAGTAAAACATTTGGATATCCTGGGAATATCTGGACTGTTGAGAGGTATGAATCTGAAGTATATGGTCCAAACACAATACTGGACAGTATACTTACAGCACAAAGTATTGTGATATCCATTTCTTGGCAATGTGTACTGAAGCTGTGTAAATGATCTGTAACAGGACATGGAAAGCCATGTAAAATGAACATTCAAGGGAAGTATGTGTATTGAATAGAGACACGCATAAATGAATTGTAGGAATGAACATAGTCAAAGAGGACAGGTGAAACTACCTAATGTAGTGCAGGGGAGGGTATGTCAATGAAAGATGATTGTAGCAGCAACATCAATCGCGTATCTATTTGGTACAGTAGGGACTGTACAGTGAAAATGTGTTTTATGTAACTGTCACACAAGGTGACATTATAAAGGGGAGGATATGTGTGTGTGTGTGTGTGTGTGTGTGTGTGTGTGTGTGTGTGTGTGTGTGTGTGTGTGTGTGTGTGTGTGTGTGTGTGTGTGAGGTAAGCATCCTTACAGGAATAATGCAGAGGACATTTATTAGGGATTTGACATGCAATAAGCGCTTTGGAAAATGATATGCTTGAACATGAGTGCACTCACAGCAGAGGTCTCCAATAAGGTGGCCAAAGGTAAAGGCTCATGGAACCATTATAAAAACCAGCCACAAACATGGGCAATATCAGAATAATATTACCAGTAATCCCATGCCTCTGACCTAACACATCTCACTTACAGTGATAAGAGATGAGTCTGCAAACACACACTTGAACAGCTATCAAGTTACATCAAGACTCTATGAGGGTAGTCACGTAAACTGTCCTAGCACTGTAACATCTACTGTACGTGTTAGGAGGGACACTGCTATACCTGTATGTCACAGTGTGGGCAATACAGGCTAGTTGCCTTGTGTGCATGGCATATATCTGTAGCTATCTACATATATTTATATATATATATATATATATATATATATATATATATATATATATATATATATTTCTATATATATATATATATATATATATATATATATATATATATATATACACACACACACACACACACACATATATATATATATAGTAGGATATATAAATATACATGTGTATGGGTTCCCTTCTGAATCCCGAAATCCTAAAAACTCAAAATTCATATGGTCTAGACCATATGATCGAAGTTTTACAACTTCAAAATTCTGAATGGAGATCTGTATACAGCATGGAACAGTAGATTTCCCTTTTCCTCGCTGTTGTGTGATCTTGGAGTTGGTGTATTTAAATAGCGGGACAGAAACACTGAAAAAGTTTATGTTGGATTTATTTTGGAATCTCAACATTCTGAAACATTGATCATATGGTCTCGATCATATGAAATTCGTTGTTTCCGAAATTCGAGGTTCAAAAGAGAATCCATATATATATATATAGATATATATATATTTATATATGTATATATGTATGTATATATATATATATATATATATATATATATATATATATATATATATGATATACATACCATTAATGTTGTCAAACACCCATGTATGCAGTGTGTGCATAAGCAGAACAGGTATCACACATGCATCTGATGTAACAACATGATTGATGTTCCACACCATTAGACAGTGATGTATATTCCACAGAAAGAATATCTAGGTATGGCCAATAAGCTGTGTGACAGTTCAGTGTGACAAAGGTGGCATACTTCTATTACACATCACTGGAAGATGTATCGGGAGGTACATGAAGAAGGGTGCCTTGTTCAGTTATTGGTATGATGAAGGCTGGGAACCATGAAGGCATTATGGCTTCTGATACAGAGATCCTTCACATAATCAGTACATGTATTACATTCAAGGGAGTAGACAGCAATGTGACTATATGCTAGTGGATGTACCATTTGACATATACCCCAGCACATAGGTCACATACCTATTGGTCTGATTATAGAGTATGTCCACATTATACTTGGGTGGTGTGCTTTTTTTCCTAAATTAACAAATGTCCCATCTGCTTGTCAATGCAGGTGTTGTCATGCCTGTGGCAGCACTGTTTGTTATGCAATGCTACTGTCTGTATTATACTAATGTGACAATTGGAGTCAATGAGTGCCCATATTCTGAAGTCCTTCAAGCAATTGTGTGGACACAGTATGGGTATGTCATCTGTGATGCCCATCACTTAACTAATGGACAGGAAATTGCTTAGCAGAGAGCCCTGGTGTACAAACCTGATCACTAAACCTGAGATATAAGTCACGTCACACATTTCAACATAGTCAGATGCCATGTATGCAAAACACTGGTCCACCCATTTGGTGATATAGCTGTTTATGGCCACATATGACAGTGTTGAGTGAATACCTCACTCTAGATTTGTGTCAAATGCCTTCACCTGGTCAAGTTCCACAAGCTGATACTGTTGTCATCATGCATGCCATTGATTACCTCTTTGAGGACATGTAGTAGATGTAACATTACATCTCACATCTCACACAGGTCTGTGGCACACAGCCAGAATATGACTAGTGTACCTGTAGAAGGGGTCCATGATCACATGTTGGTCCACCTCACAGTTGAGGAAAGTCAAGATGTGTCTATACATGCGTGCATCAGGTGCTGTCCCCTCTACTCTGATGGATGCATGTTCTACACCTTTGTATGGGAATATAACCCAAATGGAGGTTGTGTTGAAGTGTGTATTCAAACATTTCAGGAAGGTGCATGTGCTGAGTCACACCATAGGAGATCTGTGATGTTGTCACAAGCCATTGCTTTGATGTGATAGGCCTAGATGAAGGTAAGACAGTGCATACTGCCTATCATGATCTTGCCTAGGACTTTAATACAATTGCCCATGCAGGGATCATTGATAAACCTTACCAGCTGGGGATTAACCCTTCTGTCAGTAAATGGTTAAGCAGTTGGCTCACTGACAGAAAGCATAATGTGACAGTTGATGAATCGACCCGTACCAGTAGAGCGGTCACCACTGACAAAAACAGGGATCTGTGGTTGGTCCTTCCGTATTTGGACTCTATTTCTCGACAGCTCAGATTAAAGTATATGGCCTTTGCCTTACCAAGTTTGGTGATTCTTGCATATTGGCTGCAGTCATTGAGTTCACCAATAATAATAACATAGTGCAGGGGGAGCTTACATAGACAAATGAATGGGGACAAAGGCACACAATCTACAACTAAATGCAGAAATGTGTCTTTTTTATCTTGTCTGTCTGAAAAGTGGAATTCCATGTGAAACACAGCATTGACAACAGTTCTGCTATGCTGATGCCCAGTAATGCTAGCACTAGGAATGCAGGTAGATAGCAGACTGAACTTTGATGACCAAGTGTCCACACTGACATTGAAAGCCTATGTTGTGCACATCATATATCATGCCATCATATGCAGATCTTAGGATTTTATTCCAGCACTGTAGATAAATCTCGTGAACAGTAATAGAGTATAATGCTCTTTTTGTCATGTACCTCACCAGCTACATGCAACAGCTGGAGAGACCACAGGACTTTCTTATCAAGATAACACAGGGTCTACAAACCATGCCATGATGCATGTGAATAGTCAAAGCCATGTCACTGAACTGAACTGAATTATAGGATGAGGTGATGTCTGCTTGGCCTCCAAGCCAGTGTCTGACCCTACCCTGGTGGGAGTACTGCATATTCAAAAAACTGATATAGCTGATGATATCAACAGAATCTGCTGAGGAGAATATGGTGATAACAGTCTCCCACATGCTGGTGTAAAAGGCTTTTTGTAATGTCAAGCAAGAGCTCAAACACACACACACACACACACACACACACACACACACACACACACACACACACACACACACACACACACACCTTGTTGACTGCAGTCAGAATAGAACCCCTACCTATCTAAACACGCAGACTACAGACATCCATACTTTATGCAAGTGCCACAGCACAAGTCTGCTTGGAGTGTGTGAGACAACACTTTGTAGCTAATGACTTCAGCAGTGTCTGTGAGGAAAATATAACAGTGTCCCACATGGTGGTGCAAAATGCTCTCTACAATGTCAAGCAACAGCTCTCACACACAAACATAGTTGACTGCAATGAGAATATAACCCCTACCTATCAAAGTATACAGACTATAGAGTCTGACATGGACTGTCTCTGACAACACGTTATAGCTGATAACATTAGCAGTGTCTGATGAAGAGAATATAACAGTGTCACACACAATGGTGTAAAATGCTGTCTGTAATGTCAAGCAACAGGTCACACACAGTTGACTGTAGTGAGAATAGAACCCTACCTATTTAAGTAACGGAATACAGAACACATTACTTTACTCAAGCACAATGGCAAAGGTCTCACTTTTACAAGACTGCAGGTGAACTTATAGTCAATGATATCAGCAGGCCATGTGGGGGACAAGATGTTGGGTGGTCTGCATGAAATGGATGTGTAGGCATCTGTAAGAATCAAATGTTGTAGATTCTCAGTGTTGGAGCACTAACTGTGGGATACACACTTCTGCTCTTCTGTCTAGAGACACACATGCCCAGTTGACTGTTGTGAGAACAAAACCCCCACCGGTCTAAGTGCAGAGAATACAGACAGCTTTTATGCAATAGTCACACACAAGTCTGACTTTTATAAGGCTGCAGGCCAACTTATAGTGGATGACATCAGCAGTACATGCTGAAAAGAAGAAGTCAGGAGGCCTACATGAAATGGAAAGCATGTGCAAGTATCAAAACACTGTCAGTTCATGGGAATTGGAGCAGTAATAACAATTGGCTAAGCTTCTGATGTCATTCTAAGGGGATCCAGTATATGTCTGCCTGGGATGACATGATCGACAAACCAAGATGCTTTGCCAGAGATGGCCTGCACCTGTCACCCCTGGGATTGCCACCCCTATAGTTCCTTTTTTAGGCAAGGTTCAAATGACAAATTCACCATAACACATTAAAAAAGCAAAAAAAATCTGGAGGGTAATGCTACAATGCTCAATGCTAGAAGTCTAAAATGTTGTTCTCATTTCTCAAGAGTCCTTAAAATGGAGAACATCAACATCTGTGTGCAGTGACAGAGACCCTGGCTCCAGAGAGCATCCATCCCTGCATTACCAGGCTATAATAACTACTACACCTTTCAGCCACCTAACCTGACTGAAAAGGTGGAGACATGTCCATATTCAGCATATTCATTACGGATATCCACACCCTCTCAGCATAATGCATTAAGAATGGGTGATAACATGCTACCTATTAACTTAGAAAAGCTACTCCACCATTAACTTAGAATTAACTTAGAAAACTACTCATGTACCAACTTTTGTTTAATTCATAAATTCCATTGCCTTGGATCAACTTATCCACACCCCCACCAGGGGAAGCAATATCCTAGACTTGGTTATTACCAACGTGGGCAACTGGTGTTCCACACCAAAGGTCAATTCCTCGTTGGTCAGATCTGACCGCAAGCTAATCACCCTAGACATCCACATCCTACCCCCACCCCCATTAGGGAAAACACCATTAAAAAGTTTCTCCAAAGCCACATTCACTCTTCTTAAGACAGAAGTGGCAAACTTCACAACATCCATGCTGACGGACAATAGAGGTATGACTGCTGAATCCTATACAAATGCACTTTATAAGCACTTACAACAGTGCATGGATCATGCAATTCCTAACAAAACCAAGATGCTATCCTTCAAAAAATAGGAAGCCAATCTGGTGGTCTCCTGCCATAAACAAACTCTACAACAGAAGAAAGAAACTGTTGAAAAAAGAGTGAAATCCCATGATTGGAGGAACTCCCTGATCAGCCTCAATAAGAAGCTGAGATCCATCATAAAGTCCCCCAAAGCTAGTTACAAAAATAAAATCGCCACTGATTCTAAAGGCAACCACAAAGCATTCTATAGCTATGTAAAGAATCTCAATGGCAACACTCAGATCTGCTCTGAGTTACAGCACAATGGCACTAAATATACAGAACCAACTGATATTTCCAACACCTTGGCAGATAGGTTCAGTGCTAACTTTACTCCTCTCTCACCCCCTACTGGAAGAATGCAAAGTTCCTGTAATCACGGCTGAACAGGTAAAAAACACACTCTCCAAAGCCAAGAACACAGCATCCATGGAACCTGAGAACAACCCAGGCTGCGTTCTACACGATGAGGGTAACATGGTTCACACAGCCTATCTAGATCTCACCAAGGCTTTTGACACTATCCTCCACTCTGGAATTATAGATAAACTCAATAAACTAGGTATAAATCCCCATGTCACAAGATGGATTTCCAACTGGCTCACTGACAGAACCCACACTGTAAAAGTAGCAGACTCTAAATCCAACTTCAGACCAGTGACAAGTGGAGTACCACAGGGTTAAGTCCTAGGTCTTGTCCTGATTGGTATCTACTTCTCTTTTGGTCTTTGGCTAACAAAATTCACAGATGACTGCAAACTAGGAACCATAATCAAAACTCCTAATGATGTGGACATCCTACAAAATGGCCTCACTGAGACAGATGCCTGGTGTCAAAGCCATGGCCTCAAGCTCAATGCCAAAAAGTGCACTGTCATCCCTTTTGGTAAAAACTCTGTACCCATGAACTACCACATAGGCGGTAGTCTACTTAACACTGAAAGTGTGATAAGAGACCTTGGGACACAGTGGACAGTAATCTCTCCTTTGATAATCACATTGCCACACTGGTCAGGTAATCCTTCTACATGGCACACCTCATCACAAAAGGTTTCTCATACAGGAAAAAAGAGGTCATTGTTCCCCTCTACTCATCACTCATTAGACCCATTATAGAGTACAATGCCCCTTTTGGTATGTACCTCACAAGACATCTACAACAACTGGAAAGGCCACAGAAATACCTCACAAAGAGGATTAATGGCCTCAAACAGATGCCCTATCCAGACTGTCTCAAAAAACTCCAGCTTTACTCCGTCGCATATCACCTACTCAGAGGCGATCTCTGCCTAACATACAAAGCTATGTCAAACCCAGAGCTGTTGGACATGGTCCACTTAAAGAAATCTCAATCCCTCTGAGCTACATGCTCTAGGGACCTAAACCTTGTCACTACAATAAGCAGAACATGCTGGAGGGATAGATTCCTGTCCCAGAGACTTCCCATACTCTCAAACAAACTACCTCTCTATATCAAAGAAAGCTCCTCATTAGCACACTTCAAGAAAAATCTTGATGACTGGATGGGAGATAGGAAATTCACCCCAAGGATCACTTCTGTGGCACTGCTCAACAGGGTCACAGGAAAATAATTTTCTTGGGTGGTGAAAGCCAGGGTGCCATTTGGCTAGGCTTATATAGGCCCCAGGGCCAATAGCCTTGTACCTACCTATGAACCTAAGTGCAGGATGCGGAGGATACTCACTGCTGCTCTTCTGACTAGAAATACGCACACAGTTTACTGCAGTGAGAATAGAACCCTGCCTATCTAAGTACACAGACTATAGAACTCAGTAATTTACATAAATGTTATGGTACAAGTCTGACTTTTATATGGCCACAGGCCAACTTATAGTGGATGACATCAGCATTGTATGTTGGAGAGAAGAAGTTGGGAGCTTGCATGAAATGTGCCGCTCATCCTATTTTATGATTCAAGATGAACAGGTGGGATAATTAATTTATATGCTTTGTTATATAGAAACACATCAGGATGGATAGCAGCAACATAAAATATAAATGAACTGATTAACTGGAAGACCATTACATGCATGCACGCTTACATCTCAACAGCTCTCTACAAAATGGCAGTCTGGTTCCACGTGCTTAGTATTTATACACATATACATGGCCATTGAAAGCTTATTATAGGTATACAAACATACTGAACTACATTCTCCCTCTTTAGTGACTTTCCCACAATTAAATGACATCTGAAAAAGACATGCAATTATACAGACACTGAGAAGTAAACACAACCTTCATGTCCAAGTTGCCATGTATCTGGAACGAGGTTTGGACATGTGACCTGATCTAGTGATATAGCAATTAGAACTGGTTTTAGCAACAGGGACAGTCAGTGGTGAACAATCTGTCTCAGAAGTTTTGGGAATCTTCTCAGGAACAGGGATATTTGCTGGAATGTCCCCTGGAACTGGAACACTGAATAATTCGCCTGAGATCTAGAGTCTTTTCCACAGGGAAGATGCTGCAATGCAGGCTTGGCCACCGGTACCAAGCTTTTCCAATTCTGCCTAAATTCTACTCCTTGTGATTCCACAATGTATGGTCTCGGATCTGGACATATACTTTTCACGATTCCAGTCTGATCAAAACCTTTGGATGTCTGCATCCTCACTATCTCCCCTTCTCGTAACGGAATGAGCAGTTTGCTGGACTTATTATCATAGGACTTCTGAGACAAATACCTTTTCATGAGTTGAGCTCTCACTGCTTTGTTGTTCTTAGCCCAGGGAACCAACAGATTGCTATTGACTGGTATTGTGGTTCTGGTTTGTCTCGACAAAAGCCTTTGTGCAAGTGAAGCAAGATGTTTATCACAAGAAATATTTCTGAAATTCAGGAAATTCAGAAAAACATTGCTATTGTCTCATTTTGACTTCTCTAATAACTGTTTAACACTTTGAACTGCATATTCTGCCAAATCATTTGACAGTGGGTACTCAGGGCTGCTCATAATACTGATGAAGTCCCACTCTTCAGCAAATCTCTTGAACTGCTGGTTTGTAAACTGTGTATCATTGCCAGAAATAACTTTGTATGGACTACCATGGACTGTAAAATGATGCTTCAACTTAGTAATGGCAGTACTGGATGCTAGACTAGGAAGTAGGTCAATTTTAAACCAATTTGAATAAGAGTCTACTAACATGAAGGAATTTGACCATTCCATTCAAAAATGCCTGTAGCTACTGTCGACCAAGGTAGTTCAGTACTCTGGTTTAGCTGAATTGGTTCTTTCTGTTGATGTGGCTTAGTATCATTACATACAGAGCAAGATGAAAGTACTCTCGTGACATACTTTGACATAGAAGGCCAAAATGCTAATCCTTTTGCCCTTCTTTGAGTAGAATCAGTTTTAGGGTTGGGAGGGTGGCTTAATGGCTAAGGTATTTGCCTTACAAACACAAAGTGCAGGGTTTGAGTCTCACAATAGATAATTGGCTAGGTTTAAAATGCCTCGCAAGGGCAGTTAGCTTAGTACTAAACTATGAACCTGAGTGGCCACGTGCAAGATAGTAATATACCCTTTTGGTAAGGATTTTGGAACAATCATGTTTGGATCTTTGTTGATGATACCATTGTCAAACAAAATCTCATCTCTGTAATTAAAATATGGTTACGGGTCATGAGGTAAGCAAGATTGCTTTTACAGCCATCCTCGACTGATGAAGTCGTTGAGCTTCTGAAGAAGTGGACCTGAGGATGTGTGACTTCTAGGACTATCAAGACATGTGGAAGTAGAATTTCTCACGTCCATGACTTCAAAATCAAGTTGCTCAGTTTTATGCTGTTCACTGGTATTTCTGGGCAATATGGATAAAGTATCAACAAGATAAAGAAGTTTGGCTTTTGTGTAGACAAGATTGGTATTATACTTTTGCAATTTCAACATCATGCATTGCAATCTGGCAGGAGGTCTATGCATAGGCTTTCTCAAAATAGTGACTAGAGGTTGGTGATTTGTTTTGATTCGAATAGGTCGGCCATAAATATAAGCATGGAACTTTGAACATCCAATCACAATTGCCAAGAGTTCTTTCTCTGTCTGGGCATGTTGCATCTCGGTTTGGGATAGAGTTCTGGATTCATGGACTACTGGTCTACCCTCTTGAAAAATGACTGCACCAAGACAACATTTTGAAGCATCACAAGAAAGAGTTACTGGTTTGTGAACATCATAGTATCGGAAAGTTGTTGGACTGGTAATTCTCTGTTTCAGGACATCAAATGCTCTTTGGGGTTGTTCTAACCAGGACCAGGATACATCTTTGCATGTCAACTCTCTCAGTGGTGCTGAAAGTTGGCACAATTTATTTTATTTATTTATTTATTTATTTATTCATTTTTTTGTATTTTATTTGCAGTTTGTTTGCCAGGATGGTCCACTGGGCCAAGAAGAGCTGATTTTCAATGGAGTCCTGGGGAGAAACGCTCCATAAAGACAATGTGCATAATAAAGTTATAAGTAACATAGTAATACAAAAGTACAGGTAAAAACATGACATTTAAAGGTATAATTAGTAAAAATGCAAAACTAAAAATTATAAAAATATAATAAATACTTACAAATATATTTCTCCCTACTGTAGAAATATAACAGTAGGGGCAAGAAATACTTAGGTTGCATGAGAGTTTTAGTAGGAAAGTGAGATAGGGGAGAAATGAGCAGAGAGGGAAGAGTTAGGAGAAGAAGAGAGTAAAGAAGGAGGTGGGGTCGTAGATGGCTTAGTGTGGGGTGGGAAAAGGAAAGAGGGCGGGAGAGCGAGAAAAAGGGATGAGTTACTAAGGTAGTAATGTAGAGTGGGAGCAGGACCATTCCTAGAGGGATATTAGATGTGAGTGAAGCAAGGTTTTGAAGGTAGAGTGGCTGTCAGTGGTATGGCTAAGGGTTGGCAGGGAGTTCCAAAGGCGTGCTAAGGAGAAAGATAGTAGATGTTTACTTGGTGGGTGGGCAGGCTTGTGAAATTCACTCAGATTCTGATTACTGGATCTTAGGAGTCTATCAGGTAGGTGCATTGTAAAGGTGGAGGCAAGGGAGGGGCAGAGAGAAGGACTGAATATGAGTTTGTGAGCATGGATGAGATGAATGTAGGTAAGATAATTGGGCAGCTCTTAAGGGAAGATTGTAGGTTAGTAATGAGTGGGACACCATATAGGAGAGAAGGGATGAGGTATGTGGTAGAGGGAACAAACTTGGTAGAGGGAGTGAGGTAGTGATTATGGCGGTAGAACATACCAAGTTTCTGGTGGGGTTTTTTATATTTATTTGTAGATGGGTATCAAACTTAAGCTGATCATCAATGAGGACACCTAGTAATTTAGACTCCAAACAATGTAGAAAAATGTGCAAACTGTCAAAAATGCACAAAAGAAGGCACCAGTAGAAATGATACACTCCCATATATATTCATTTAGCACTTTTGTCCATAAAATAAGAACTTCTTCAGAATAATCTTTGGGAGTGGATCCTTTCTTCTGGTGTCTTCGTTTGTGTATTTTTGATACCTAGTAGTTTAGCACCGGATATTATTTTGAGAGATGTATTGTTCTGACTAGTGATGGAGAGTGTGTTTTTGTCTATGGTAGTTGTTTTAGAAGGGGTAAATATCATAAGTTTAGTTTTTGATGCATTGAGTGCTAGGTGGTTATCTAAGATCCATTGTTCAGTGGTAGAGAATGCATCTTGTGTTAATTTTATGAGGGTGGAGGTGACAGAACAGATGATTGTTGAATCATCTGCGTATTGGATACATTTTGCATTAGGGATTATATGGTAAAAATCATTTATGAAAATATTGAACAGTAGGGGACCTAGTCTGGAACCCTAGGGTACACCTGTGGGAGTATTGAGGAAAGAGGAGGTGGCTTTTTTCCATTTGACTGCTTGTTGCCTATTAGAGAGGTAACTGGTAAACCAGTTGGTAGAGGAGAGGGATATATTTAAATTAGAGAGTTTAGCTAGGAGAAGGTTGTGAGAGATATTATCAAAGGCCTTTGAAAGGTCTAGAAGGAGGGTAGAGATGATACAGCTGGAGTCACAGGCTTTGTTAACAGTTTCAAGGAAGGAGAGGAGAGCAGTGGTAGTGCTGTGGCCAGGTCTGAATCCATGTTGTGTGGGAGTTAGCAGGTAGTTATCTATGAGATAGGGTAGAAGGTGTAGGTGGATACATTTTTCAAGAAGTTTAGAGATGGGGATAAGATGGATATAGGTAAAAAATTAGGACTATTGTTATCATTGCCCCCTTTGTGAAGGGGAATAATAAAGGCTTTTTTCCAAAGTTGGGGTACATAGCCTTCTGGGATTGACCAATTTATTAGTATGCAGATGGGGAAGGCAATGGCGTGGCCATCTATCTTTAGAAGGTAGGAAGGAATATTAGCAGGGGTGTTGGACCACGAGTTCAAGTTCTGAAGAAGTTGTTTTATACTAGATATGGGAATGGGTTTTATGGAGAAGGGAGAAGGTTGGGAGGTGGAAGTACTTGAGGAGGAAGAGATAGGGGAAGGCAGAGATGAGGATGCAGCATTATTAGTGAAGGATGATGTTAGTTTGGTTATGGAGACAATGAAGAAAGAGTTGAATTTCAGTGGCTAAATCCATGTCTGTGGCATTTGGGTCAGGGCAGGGTTTTTTTTTCTACCTGGATTAAACAGGGAGGTGATACCATTCCAGAATTTTTTAGTGTTTGTCTTGTGGTTATTTTGGACTATGGAGAAATAAGATTTGCAGTCTGATATAATAAGTTTTTAAACTTTGTTATGAAGTATTTTGTATTCATTAAGAGTGACAGGAGTTTTATTTTTCTGGTGGCATTTCCAAGCTTTGTCTCAAAGACACATGACAGCTAAAGTATCTTTGGTTAACCAAGGGACAGTTTTACTTTTAATTCTTTTTGTTTTCAAAGGGGCAAAAGTGTTTAAAAGGTTTAAGAAAGTTGATTTGAAGTAGGTAACTGCATTTTCCAAGGAGAGAGTTTTTAGAGGGCTCCAGTTTGTAAAATTTAATGAGTTTGAGAAGATATTGGGATTGAAGTTTTTTAGGGAGCATGTGGAGATATAGGTGTGAGATAGTTGCAAGGAGGAGGAAAGGCGATGAGCAAAAGTGGAAAAGTTCACTGAGAGAGTTGGTGAGGGTGCCACTATCAGAGATGCAATGAGGGTGAGAGACCAGAATCCAGTCTAGGGGACTACCAGAGGAGTAGTCCCTGGAAGGTCTAGTTGTGGAATTGATTAGCTGAGAGAAATTATAGAGGTTTGTGTTTAGGGAGTTTGTAGGAGATTGAATGGAGGTCCAGTTAGTATTCGTGTCACCCAGGATTATAGTCTCATTGCTAATGTTGGTGGAGAACCAGAAGAGAATATCTTTGAGAATTGGGACATTTATCCAGGAGGGATGTAGAGGGAAGCCATACATATATGTTTATGTCTATTTATTTGAAGTAGGGCCAGAATTAATTCAGCATTAGTGAAATGAGGAATATGTTTAGAATAAGGAGTAACTCAAATGGAGGATGAGTACAGGAGAGCGACTCCATCACACTTTTTATGAGTTCTGTCTTTTCTAATGATACAGTAGTTGGTGGGTGTTATTTCAGAGTCTTTTATATGGGGTTTTAACCATGTTTCAGTGGTGGAAAGACTATCTGGCTGATTATGAAGAAGCCAGGCATGGAGGTTGAGGATTTTGTTACATATACTTTGAGCATTTAGTGTAGTGAAGAGAATGGATTTTTCTCTTGTGGGGGTGTAAGAGGGAGGGAATTTGAGTTGTGAGAAGGCCAGGGCCAGGGTTAGGGTGTATGTTGCCAAAGAGAAGGATGGTAATAAGTTGCTGAATATGGAAAAAGTGGTATTTAGACTGCTTAGTATCTGGTTTGAAGGTCACATGTTTTGTGGGAGTAGGGCTAATTAGGGTGGGAGTAGAGTATTTGAAGGAAGAGATAAGTTTGTAGGGAAAATGTAGACAGTTATTGACGAGGTATAGATAGAGGGATATGAAGACTGAAGAGTGTATGTGTTGTATGGGGAGTGAATTTGTTGTATGGAAAGGGGGAGAGAGATTGGTAGTGAGGCCCGGTGAGAAAGTTTAGGATAAGGTGAGAAGAAGAAGTATTTGAGTTATGAAGGAGGTAGATTTTGCAAGCATAGTGATTATTTAGAATTGAGCTGAGGGAGAATATTGAGTTGAGTGGGTAGTGGAGGGGGCTGTTCCAAGTATAGTTACATGTTGAGGAGATGTGAGGGAGGTGAGATTAATCAGCAAGAGGTGGGGTGGAAGAAATTATTATGGGCAGAGGATGGGATGATCCTATTGGGCAGTGAGGGAGTGGGTGTGGCTTTGTTACTATAAAAGTAGAGATAGTGGAGGCATGTGGGAATTGGGGGCAGGGTAGGGGAGCAGACTCAGCTAGCAGGGTGAACAGAGCGGGCAGAGTCAAGGAGAAGGAAGAAGACTAGCCAGCAAAAAACAATCAGTAAAGCAGAGAGGAAGCTCAAAGGTAAGGAGGCACAGGGGTAAGGCACTGGGTCACTCTGTATAAATAGTAGAGATAAGTAAAGAATTCACTGGAGTTTGTAACTAAAGAAAGGTCAGTTAAAGATTGACTGAAAAAAGTTTTATAAATATTAACATAGAATATAGGGTTAGGCAATGGATAAATCCTGCCACCTAGTGGACAATCTGAGTAACTACAAGGATAAGCAAGGAGCAAACAGAGGAGTGGGAAGGATCCTGGGGAGTATAAGGGAGACTTAAGGCCGTAGTAGTGCGCACATTGAATTATTATACAACAGTAGAAAGGAGTAAAATAATTTTCTCAGTAGGGTCAGTTGTAGACAGTTCTTGGGGGAGGTTGAATGGTTACAGGAAGCACTTCAGGATCCCCTTAGGTAGTTCTTTCAAGGGCGAGAAGCCAGGGTGTTATGTAGAACAGTGGGAGACACTTGGGGTGGTTGAGAGACAGCAATAGCAAGCTGTAAAGGAAAAGGAACAAATAAACAAATATTAACAAGGTTATAAATACTACTAGAAGGGAGAAGAAGACTTCAGTTAGGCAGTTCAATATGAATGGTAGTGGGTAGCATAGGGCTGGGTTTGTAGTGAGAGTGCATGCATACATGAACACTGAAATTATGGGGAGACTATGAGGGAGGATAGGGGTACCAAATCAATTAGTTATATGGAACATAGCTAAACAGTACAATGCAACAGCAAATTAAAGTTTGAACATAGGCAGTAAATCACAGTTCAATAAATGCAACACTCAGGAATGAGCAAACTGGCAAGTGAATGTTTCAAATATATCAGCAATTAATAGTTTAAACACAGAATAGGGCTGCAGTTACTGTTCAATAAATGCACCGTTCAAGAACGAGCATATAGTGGTTGGGATCTTTCAGATAGAGCAGCAGTTACAACTTTAAACGTAGCGTAGGGCAGCAGTTACAGCTCACTTAAATGGGACACACAGTAACAAGTCTGGAATGAACTTGCCTAGGTTGTTAATCATGCAAAGAAAATGTAGGGCTTGAACATTGTCTGGAGCTGGCATCTCAAGAATTTCTGTTTGCTTAGAAGGATCTTGTCGTAAGCCTAAACTGGTAAACAAATGACCAACATAAGTAACTTCTCATGACCTGAACTTGCTCTTCTGAGAATTCAGCTTAAGATTCACTTCACATGCTCTTTCCGGAGCTTTCTTGAAGTTTCTGTCATACGTGGTTTCACCATTACCTCCAACTAGAATATCATCTGCTATAATAGCGCACTGATATACAGAACAAATTTGTTCCATGGCACACTGGAAGACTTCACTGGCAGAATTTATCCCAAATGGCATACTCAGAAATCTCTACCTGCCAAAAGGAGTACGGAAAGTGGTTAGCAATGAAGATTTTCAGTCAAGCAAAATTTGTCAAAATGACTTCTTTGCATCCAAAACAGAAAAAACAGTGACATTTGGCATAGGAGGAGTGACTTCCTCGACTGTATGCATTGAATGATGATGTATTTTCAGTACTCTGTTAAAATCTTGTGGATCAGTACATTTTCTGATATCATCTGAGTTTTTCTTATAAGCTATTACCATGAAGATATCCATTCAGCTGGTTCATTAATTGGACAAATCATACCTTGCTGCACCATTTTATCTAGCTCAGCTTTGACTTTGTTCTGGATAGCTACTGGAACATTTCTGGTTGTTCTGACAACTGGGCTGACTTCAGGGTCTAACTTAATGGAGTACACAACTGGAAGTTTGCCTAGTTTGTCTTCAAAAAGATTAGCATAGGTAGAGAAAGTAGACTGGGTGAAATTAGAACAGTTTTCTTTTAAGCTTACATGGTGGACTTCCTTATTAAATTCAAGGTGTCTCTGAGGCCTCATAATGACTGTACATGCATTTCAATTACATAAAATTGCAAGTCATAACTTTTCCCAGAAGAGTAACATGAAAGCACTACTGAACCGTTCGTTTTAATTTGTTCACCAGTATAAGCAACAAGTTTCACACACTTTGCCAAATCAAGCTTCTCACCAGCACATACTCTAGCAAATGTTTCTGCTGACATAACATTGCACTTTGCACCTGTGTCAAATTTGAGCTCTGTGGGTCTTCCAACAGTACAAAATACTTAATTATTTGCCTATAACTCTACTGCATTAACTGTTTCATTAAGAACAGACACACCATCAAAATAAAAAGTAGGATCACAGCTTTGTAATTGATCAACCTGACTCCTTGAATGCTCTCTTTTAATAAAAGAATGTGCCTCTTTTGATTTAAAAAAATCTTTGGAAATGATTCCACGTTTTACATCTGCGGCATTGTTGACCAAAAGCTAAGTACTTTTCTCTTTTAGATACATGACTGCCACCGCAATTATGACAGTTGACTGAGGCTAGGTGAGGGAACATGCTTTGAGTTTGCTGACTCACCCTTATACTTCACTGAGACTGTGCATGCTCTGGGATTTGCTAGAAAGCTATCAATTTTACCAGGGACTGTTACAGGACTCACAGTTTATTTATATTTCCATAGTGCATTGAGCATTGGGTTTGCATGACAGTTAACAAAGTGCATAAGCATGCGAGACACATATGCCTGCACATGGCTAAGCAATGCACAAATGCGAGCCACATTGTTAAAGTCTGACAGTAATGAATTTATGAAATACACCTGCTGCTTAACTGACTGTATGGCAGCATGCGTTACTGCATTGATACATTCCTTTTTGTGGCTAGATGACACTGGGTTTGAATACAGGCATATCTAATACTTATAAATACTTTGCATTACAGAGTGATAATATTATGGCATGAAATATTTATACAAGATGTGTTGCTGTGTGTTGGTATAGTGCAGCCGTGTTAAGTGGCATTGCGGGGGGGGGGGTAACTGCACCAGTTTGCCACTGCTTGCCATTGGTGCATGATGCTCACCTCAGTGCAAAAATGAAGCCCAGAAATTGAAGGGATCCACTGGTTTTCCAGCAACTTATGTGTGGCATGTGTGATTCTATTTTTAATCACATTTCTAATTCTTACAAGTATTCCCTATCGATGATACTTTCATAGGTGTGGGATGTCCTGTGTCCTAAATTCATCGATCCGGCTGTCAACTGTATCCCTCTTCCTCCTTTGTAGGTCATTATAATGATGCATACATTGCGCTCCAGTGGGCAGGATACTGGTGGCACTGGATACAGCATGGGCTAAACTATTCCAAGCCACCAACTTATACTGGGAGCCAGAATAGTCCCCCTGCAGAAGCCTGTTATTATGGTTCTTATCTAGGAGTCCAGTAAAAATCTCAAACTCCTGAACACTCCACCTCTGTGCCCTAAACCTGGCACCTTCCCCACAAACACCTACCATGTCTGCCACAGATCTAGAGCAATGGAGATGATGCTTTTCAGTCAATTCCATTTGTCACATTTACAGGGAGTGAACACACTGTTTGAAACTGTTATGCTCTGCTTACAATCACACAAATGCAATGACCGGCAGTGCACACCCATGAACATGTGTTTGAGTGATAGTAACTGAAGCACAACAGTGCCAAACAATGAGCCATTACATAATTGCAATTACAATGTATGGTTAGTTGTGTATTTGTGATAGGCAAATGTGAAGGTCATACCAGTCTAGACAGCAGAATAATGCTTAATACATCTGATAATAGATGTACTAATACATAGATAGATAATGAAATAACTGACACAATATTAATGTGTTAGCCCTCATGCATATAACTAATATCAACTCCACTATCTCAAGGGTTATAAGTGAGAGTGACTATAATGGGAATTGGAACAGCACTAAATGTGCATGGAATATCCTGTATTCAAACCTAGGACTATATGTTTGGTAGCCCTACCCTTATATCTGTTGCCACAAGAAGGTTGAAATAACACTTGTCTATCTTTCAATTCACTGCTATAGAGTGCAATGTCACAACAGTGAAAAAAGTTGCACACCCTGTACTAGAATCCAGGACCAGAAGTAGTCCAGGCCTACACTTACACCCGCTACCACAGGACTAGTTACATAACATTCCCTATTTTAGTAATCATTCTTAAGGTATCACTGTTAACCACCACGCAATGCTGCTTAGTGGGTTTGCACAATGCCCAATAGTATTAATTGAATGTATCCAGTTTCTACTTTTGGCTGTCTGCTTCCTGGGGAGGGGGGGGGGTCCAATTGTCCAGATTGCAAACTGTCATTCTTCATGAAAATGAGAGAAGCACAGCCAAACCTGGCATTCATTTCCTCCAATCCCACAATTGTGTTAAGTGCCACATCATGCAAACACTGGACCAAAAAAAAAAAAAAATAGACTAACAATGACAGAAAAAGAGAAAAAGAAAACAAAAGGGCAAGTAATTGAAAAGAAGAAAATCAGAGTATGACATGCATTCCGGAAAATGATGGCTCACATCAGGTATGTCTACATAGATCTGCATCTGACCTCTTACTCCAATGAACCTTCACAACAGATAGAATGATAGCCCTTTCTGTTTATGTAGAGCCCACCCTGTTCCTCAGGGTGCCTTCATTTCTATATGTGTGAAATTTATGTCACGCAGTACTTCAGCGTAGTGTGCTACATGGTAGAACTCCTGCATATTTCTGCTCCGACCTCAGAACTACAGGGAAAATATATGTGGTCATTGGCATGTTGGAGCATAGCATTCAGGAATTGTTGGAGGATCCTGGATGCTGTTGCCTGTGACACCCCCAGCATATCTCCTGAAATGTACCTGTAGCTAAGATTCTAAGGGTCAACATACCTTTGTCTCCACTGGGATGGGTTTTCCTCAGTTGGCTCTGGCTCTGAGTTGAGGAGGGCAGAGGATACGGAGTTCCTGTAGTGTGTCCCTGTCAGTCCTGTAGCACTCTACAATTTCCACATAATGTAAGTTGTGAAAAGTTAAACAAGGCCTGAAAACTCTTCTCCTTCTCAGCCCTGGCCTATTAGCAGCAGCAACATTGGCTTCAGCCTGTAACACATACAAATGAATTAAAGCAGCAGCAACCCCTAACATTCTGTCTGTGTAGACTCCTTTCTATGGCTGTATTCCAAAAGTTTTGTAATTCGCAGGAAAAACCAGCACAGATTCTACATGGATGCTTTATAGCTTGTTGAATAGCTCCACTGTGGTGGATTGGTTGATTAGCTTGCAGTTCAGCTGCTTATGTTGTAATTAGCATGCCATGGTGCTTACCTTGTTTGTGCAGGGGTGAGTGCATCTACATGGCACTTACTGAATCTAAAATTTGCTGCTACTGCTATGTGCACACATTAAAAAATGACTGTGTAGGGCTTATTGAATCCCACGAGTATTGTAATCTAGGTAGGCTGTATTAAAGCAGTTCACTCATTTGTGCTTTCAGTTATTTCTACACTGTTCTCAGCCAAGTCGGTAATACACAGCAGTGACAACACTGAAATGAATTGCTTCAGGGAAAATAATTTCAAAGGGGAAGTATAATTCTGAATGTCTTCATGACGAACCTCATATTTTTGGCAGAACTGTAAAAAATAATTAAAGACTTTGGTAATTATGCTCAGTGTAAAACTTCTGCACATGTTTTTCTGCAAAGTATTGGTTTTGTATTTCATATTTATATGATCAACATAACAGTTACAAGAAAACTTCTTTTCTTGAATCATTTCTTTTCTTTTGACGTATAGGTTTTCATTCGAATACACATGTTTTCCAAGATTCTGTCATTTGCTATATGATATTGCCCATAAATCACATTCTGAGCTAAAGACCATGAATTGTTAATGATACAGGCTTTTTGTTCACAAAATGAACATGATTCACTAAACTGCCATGCCAGTATTGCATGTCCAGGAATTAAACCAAGCTTATTTCAATCCAATCTGACCTTTATGACTATGTAATTAAATCAGATCATCTAATTAAACCTGTAACAGCAAGCATATAACAAAGATGCCATCTTTCTAAGAAGCAAGGTCTATATCTGATTATTTTGTTTGTGTTTCTTTCATATTTCATGTCCAAAAATAAAATCAGTGTATGGATTACGACAAATAGCATTATATGTTTATATGGAGATCTCCCCTCTCTCTCTCTCTCTCTCACACACACACACACACACACACACACACACACACACACACTCACACACACACACACACACACACACACACACACACACACACACACACACACACACACACACACACATTCGCACACACACACACACACACACACACACACACACACACACACACACACACACACACACACACACACACACACACACACTCACCAGATGTTGATTTTAATCTACCTTTCTGTGAGTACAGCATATTCAAAAATATTAAACCATTAAATGAGCCATCTGCTTTGAAATATCTGACATGCCCCACCCTAAATCTTTATTGTCTAATCAGAGATCTCTACATATGTATGTTAACTTGGGATCAGGGAAAACAATTCTATATTTTAGCCTGCAAGACAAACTGTACAGCCTATGCTCATCATACAATGTTTAAAATAGCTGTTGCATTGGATAGTGTCTTTCCAGCCATAATAACATGTTATGTTAGGAGTCAAGAACACCATTAATAACTTATTTGATTATGCATAAACAGGTATATGGCCTTCTTGCAGAGTTCTATGAATATGAAAAAAATCAAGAAAGGATATTTGATCAGAAATGACTTAATATATTACTGACCTGTTTCTTTTGCCTTTTATGTTGCAGAGCTTGTCAGCATCATTTACATTTTTGTTAGTTTTGTTTTGCACATGTTGGTACTGTCATTATCTGTGTTCTTTGTTTATTATTATTATTATTATTATTATTATTATTATTATTATTATTTATTTGCCTTTCTCTCTAATAATAATGTGACTTTATAAGGAGACACAAGAGTCAAACCTTTAACTTGCTCTGAGCTTGAAACAGTTCTTTTTCTTGTGTCACTGTGAGATTTCCACTGTGAGATGTTGTTATGGCAGTACTTATAACTTCTGTTTTTAATAAACGGCAGATTAATTATTATTATAATTATTTTTACAAGAAGTAAACCCTAACAGAATTACTTTGTTATAGTAATTTTTCTTTTAGTTTCTAAATACCTAGCCATGGTTAACTATTTTGTAACTGTATAAAATTGTCTCGTAGCAGTAAATGAAACAAAGGAATAAGAGCTCTGTGAGTTATTTTGAATTATTTTAAATTCTGCTACAATTGATACAATGAAAAATAATTCACTAATACCAACTGGAAACCAAATTATTTGTTTCCACTAATAATCTTTTACTAATCTGCTGGTACCAAAATAAATCACCCTTAAATAATAACTTGCTGTAAAGAGCTCTTGAATGATATGCAGGTAAGTTACATAGGGCTATTCAGGCTCAGACCTCTTGGCCTGTATCAAATACACTGGACTTTCAGTCTTTGGATAGGCAAACTTGCATACTATTGAATGTGCTAATTGCTTTGCATTTAAAACTTAGCTGATGACCACTTACAGTTTTAGAGCTTTTCATGCATTTAAAAAAGTGGAACTTATGCACATACATGTGCATTTATCTGCACTTCTGGCTTTGATCTTCAACACCTCCCAACCATATAGGCACTGTTCTCATACCACTGTGTGTCTATTAACGATATAGCCACCAAGGATTTCCTCCTAAGTCCTGCCTTTTTCCCCATGCATGCCTAGTAGCACTCATGTCCATTCATCCTCAACGCCTTTTTCCCATTTTGCACATGGGGTCAGGGTGTCACTTCAACAGTAACAATCATCATGAACCAAGTTTTACACCGCTGGGAGGCTAGCCCTGCTGTGGTAGCCCTTGCACACACACTCGCACCTATAACCAATTTTAGAGTGTCCAATCCCCCCTACTGCATGTGTTTGGAATGTGGGAGGAAGCTGGAGTACCAAGCTGTGGTGGTGCATTTGTTAGTGTTGTTGCCTCACAGCAAGGGTTCTCTGGTTCGATTTTTGACTGGGGTGCCTTCTGTGCAGAGCCTTAGCACCCATGTATAGGTATGTAATGAGTATTTGTGTGGATCTGTCACTGATTTGTGCAGGCAATCTAAGCTTTCAAGTAGCCTCGTCTTTATTTGAAGCAGATGATTCCTACACTACCTGTGATTTCCCTAGTGATCGTAGTAGCAATGAACTTCCAAAGGACATGTGCTTCTGCCTTTCCTCTAAGGGTGACTAGACAGTCCTGCATTATTCCTCTCCCTATATTGCTAGCTCCTGTTGTTCCAGTTGGCTAGCATTTTTGCATTATAAAGTAACCTGAGGAACCGTATAATTAATCGAAAGATCTGAATGGCATTCCTTTCATCATGTGACACTGAGTCCTTAGGGTTATTTAAAAAAATGATTTGCAGTCTACTTTGAAGCCTGGTCAGTTGCATTAAAAGAAAATATGTGCGTATGAGTGGCAAGTTGTACTTCTTTGTTGGTTTCAGTGTCTTTGACATGAATAGCTGGAAAAATGCGCTAGTTTGCTCCAGATTCCTTAAATTCCCAATACATTATCTAAAAGTGCAACAAGCTCTACCACATTGTGATTGTGTCAATATTTAAAGCCAAGAAAGTATTTGTGAATAGTATAAAGCAGGAATTTTCAGAAATCATTGGAATCTGTTAGTGTTTGAATTATTCCTTCTGTCATTGTTGCCATGTTACTGGGACTGCATCTGATATGGCTTCTTATTTGCTAATACCTAGTGTGTGTGTGTGTGTGTGTGTGTGTGTGTGTGTGTATGCCTGTGTGTATGCGTGTGTGTACATGCGTGCGTGTGTGTGCGCGCGTGTGGCGTGTGGTGTGTGTGTGTGTGTGTGTGTGTGTGTGTGTGTGTGTGTGTGTGTGTGTGTGTGTGTGTGTGCGTGTGCGTGTGTGTCCACTATAGGGACATTGCTAACAAGCCGATGACCTATTTCAATTTTCTGATCATTTCATTTGCTGAAACACTATATAAATTATCTGTTCTTGTCAATGAAGAAGAATTTACTTTATCAGAGAGTAACAGCTTACATTCCTTGGCTTGCTATGAGATTCATTGCTGGTCACACATCTTGACAATTCACCCCGACAATACATGCAAACAACAGCAACAAATGGAATTCCAGGAATATTTTCCAAGGAGAAAAGCTGTGCCTAGTGATTCTTCATTATTCTTTATTAATTTACTTTTCTCTTCTTTATTAATTTACTTTTCTCTTCTAAATACTGTACAGTGACTGACATCTGTTGGAAACATGTTTTAAAAAATATTCACAAGAATTCATTTTGCTTCCCTACAGCTGTAATCGCCTTAATTCCCTAGTCACTCCAAAATTTCTTTTGCTGAATGCTTAACATTTGTAAGAGATGGACGTTTCAAAAGAATTCCAAACCTAAATATGGTTAACTTTAAACTTGTTCAAAACACTATTATCTCAATGTGACAGAAATTCTGTTTACTTATCATGGATTATAATGAAGTTATTTAACTTTAAGAGCTTTCATTATATTGGCCTAATTTCCTGCTATTTATTACTGGCATATTACCTGTTTTGGCTTTATCACATTTCATTTACAGATTTTAAGAGGTGGTCATGCATTGCAGCTGCATATATACCAATACATCTAGTGCAAGACTTAGAAACTCTTTGCATAATGCATATCATATTACACCATGTTTCCTAAATGTGAAACTGGAGCAACAGAAAATACCACATTCATATCAGGCACAGTGGAAAAAAGTAAGTCAAATTTGATCAATGCTATTTGAAATGCGATTCAGAAATGTGATTACAGAAATCAATAGAAGTGTAAGGTGGAAAGCAGAAATGAAGTACACAAGAAAAGGTTTCCTTACTAAAGGCAAAATGCTACTAATGGAGTGAGGTTGTTCTTTGTGAAATTTCTATTATCAATAGTAAGCTTTTGGTCAGTTCGGTGACTATTTCTGTATCTATGTATGTGGTTCTTTATAAACTGATTGCAGGAGTACAGTATTAAAAGTGGTTTACAATGCCATGTGGTGTCCAATTCACTCTTCCTCCCTCTACTCTCACCCAATAATGTACAATGTGCTCTGGTGTCCAGTCCATTCTCCGCATCCTCAACAACCAAATAGCTGCGTCTCTTGCTGTCCTGTGCAGTTTAGTACACTAGATAACATCTATTTCATAAATATGACTTTGATTACTTGTCTGCAAAGATGCCATCTATTGTGCTGTGTTCTACCGTCATGCATGACAGTGATTCAAAAATATATCATAATCATTAGGCATAATAGAGGAAATAAAGGCAATTTATTTATTTATTTTATTTTATTTTACATTTGTTGACCGGGCTAGTCTAACTAGGTATATGTCCATTTTCAGTAGAGGCCCGGGGAGAAAAGCTCCAAGACAGATAAAAACAGACATGATTTTTTTTTTTTTACAAAAAAAAAAAACTAGACATAGATGCTATTTCTACACATTTCATAGAGTTATTTACAAAAAGTTAGAGCAATATATTTACTTGTACTAGTAACTAAAAAGTGTCCCATTTCTGGTTAAATGTTTTCATATTGCACTGCAGGACCTAAGTTTACTGGAGAGAGTAGAGTTGGAAGAGATATTACTAGCAGTAATAATAGGTTAGTTACGGTTACAACTAGGGCAAAGCCAGTGTGTATTAAGGAAAATTATGAGTTTATGTTTGAAGAGTGATAAGGTAGAAAGGGAAGTAAGTTCACTAGGTAGAAGGTTACAGTTTCTTCCAGTTGTGTTAGAGAACAGTGAGTCCCCTGCCATGTTGTTAGACTTGTTAATGTTAACTAGAAGTTTGTTGGATGAACGTAAGGCATTATGATTTTTATAAGGAGTTATGAGGTCTAGGAGTACTGGAGTATTATTAGGCTGGTAAAGGATCTTATGGGCAATAGTAAGTTGGTTGAATTGAAGCTGATTTTGTAGTTCAAGCCATCCGAGCTGTTTGAGGTTATGACAATGGTGGGTTCTGAAGGGTTTACCAGTAGCAAATCTGGCAATGTTGTTATAGGAGGTAGCTAGTTTGAGGAGATTCTTTTTTGATAGGTTGGTATATATTGGTGAGGCGTAGAGATTAGATGGGAGTGGGCAATGGTAGTTCTTGCTATTGGTGTAAGGAATGGTTTGACTCTATACAGGGAACCCATTTTTCTGTTAACTGATTTTATAGTGTTGTTAATGTGGGTATCAAAGTTAAAGTTATCTATTGTGATCCCTAGGAGTTTTGTGGTAGAGTCAGGGGCTATGAGGGTGCCATTATTAGAGATGATTGAGAAATCTATAGGTGTGGACCTACAAGTAGATGTAAAGAGCAGGAGCTTTGTTTTTTTGGGATTCAAAAGGAGGCAGCATTTCAAGAACTATGTCTCAACTATGTTAAATACTTTCTGGGTTTGGGATTGCAGTCCGGAACTAGATTTAGCTGTGCAGATTAAAGTAGAGTCATCTGCATATTGTATACAAGTTGCATTGGGAATAGTTAAGTAGAGATCATTAATGAAGATTGAAAATAAGAGAGGACCTAGAATGGAGCCCTGGGGGACACCCAGTGTGACAGGCAGGTGGGATGATAGATTATTCTCCCAGAGCACTGCCTGTTGCCTGTCGCTCAGGTAGGACGTGAACCATTTTACGGATAGAGAATCAAGGGGAAGTGGTTTGAGAAGATAGATAAGCAATGTATGGTTTACCATATCAAAAGCCTTTGAAAGATCAATAAATAGAGCTGAAGAGAGTACATTGTTGCTGCAGTTTCTATTAATGGTGTCAGTAAAGGATAAGAGGGTAGTAGTGGTACTATGGAATGGCCTAAAGTCATGTTGGCCTTTAGCTAGTATGTTGTTGACAGTTAGGTGGCCTATTAACTGATGATGAATATATGTTTCCATTATTTTTGCTAAAGGGGATAGAAGGGCCATGGACCGATAGTTAGAATATTCATTTGAATTGCCACCTTTGTGTAGGGGGATAATGTGTGAGATTTTCCAGATGGCAGGGATGGATCCTTCCTTAATGGTTCTATTTATCAGGATTGATATTGGATAAGCTACAGCTTTAGCTGCTTTTTGCAGATATTCAGCTGGGATCTGGTCAAGGGAGGGGGTGCAAGGCTTAAGTTTTGCTAGGAGTTTGAAAATGAAGTTAGTAAAGATGGGTTGTAGTTGGAAGATAGGAAGAGTGCTAATCATAGGGGTAGGAAGGCTGGCGGTATCGGGATAGCTGACTGGCTAGAGACTGGATGGCGTCTGTGAAGAAGGAGTTAAAGTCATTAGCAGTTTGGATGGGAGTCTCATGATTAGCTCCTAAAGGAGTTGGTGTACTGGAGTGTCCCGGGTGTAGGAGTCTATTGATACTTGCCCAGAATCTTTGGGGGTTATTTTGGTGTGTTTGCTGTATTTGACAGTAAAAGTTATTTTTTTTTATCTAGGAGTATGGAGTTTTTAGTTGTGTTTCTTATTTGTCCAAATATTTGTTGATCAGATGTGCTTTTAGTAGTTCGCCATCTAGTCTGGGCTTTATCTCGAAGTAGGATTTTTTGCTTGGTATCTTTGGTGAGCCATAGGGCTGGTTTTGACCTAATTCTTATTTTATACTTGGGTGCCTGCAGGTCTAGGATAGTTAAAAATTTGGAGCTAAAGTATAAGACAGCTTCTTCCAATGGGAGGGTTTTTAGACAAGTCCAATCGCAGGCACTAAGTTCACACTGGAATAGTTCTTGGTTAAAATGCTTGTTGGAATGTATAGTCCTACATGATGATACAAGAGGTGTTAATTTGTTTTTAAAACAGCTATTATTTTGTTCACCTCTGTATGCAGACCACATATCACAGGGAAAAGGGAATCACTATGCTGCCGAACACAACATCATGGTATTTTGCATGGCTGTTATCTTAGGGGAATGGTTTTGCACTAACAAATTACATTCTGTCAGAAGGGGGGTATTTCTATATCTGCATCATGCATCATGCATGGAGTACAGTAGCAAAACAATGAGTCATAATAAAGTGTTGAGTTTTATCCCAGCTCCACTGCATACCACCATACGTGAATAGCACCCAGAGTTCAGTGTCAATTATTTGAATATTTATTTCCAGTTAGATGATATAGAGGTAAAGAAAATGCAATGTTTTCCTTTTTCTGTTAACTTAAGACTATTGGTTTTATTTTATGGCTCCAGTTACAAAAGACTTGCCTTCAGTGTAAATGGCCACTTACAGTGAAAGCAGGTTGAGAGCAGGTGTTTTGGAATTTGGTCTCAATAGTAAGCCTATTTATAGATAGGCCTTACACCAGTGTATAGCTGGTATATTAGCGGATATATAATATATGTTTTATCTTCCAAGATTGTAATATACTTGCATTGTGTAAAGGATTTATTGTACATTTGGAATAATATGTTTGAACTGGTATGTTTGTACTGATCAGGCTAATGTCACTAACAGAAGTTCGGGTTATTCTGGCACAATAAACCCACTTTGGCTAGTCTATCAAGATTTCAAACTACGATGTCAGGTACAATTAGTTTACATGAATATTAGGGAAATGTTCAGAGCTGTAGTTACTTGAGTGTGGTGTTTAGTAGGGAATGTCTGGGTTAGACTTTAGAGGTAGATAGAGTGGTGTGTAGTTTTTTGCTATTTTATTTTATTGTTAATTTAATTAGTAGTTTAGTAGCTTGAGAATGTTAATCCAATGTAAAAAAAAAAATGTTCATCCTGGTCCGGGAGTGGGATAGAGGCTGGGTAGGGAGGGGGGATGGGATTTTTGTCAATTTAAGGTGGAAAAACAAAATAGATACCATTATTCATCCAATTCATAGTTTTAGATGTGGATAATAGATTCCTGGAATGTTAAAGGACTCCAGAACATGAAAAAAAAGCTGTTTGTTTTTTTTTGTTTTTAAATCAAAAGCATTTATTCTATTACATTTAGAAAACACTTTGAATGACCAACCAATGGGAAACAAGGAAGGACAATGGATGGATTAGGAGGTAAAGGAGGAAGAGGGACTATAGTGCTGGGGGGTGTGGCAATTATAAAAATCAAATTTCAGGAGAAATTTTGGAGGAGGAAAATAGTACTTTTATGTGTTTATGCCCCAAATGTGAACCACATCATTTCTAGCTGCCATAAAATGTGGTCAAAGATTTTTTTTTTTTTCCAGAGAAGTGTTTCATTCACTGGACCCCTAGGTAATCTAATCAAGCTAGACAGAGACCATTCAAAATCATGGTGGATATAAATTGGTCCTTAACCCATACCTATTAAACAAAGAGATATAAGTAAGGAAGTTAAAGAGATACTTAAACAATTAGTATATACAATATAATGAACAATGAACATCCATTAGATATAGAATGGGCTAAAACTTTAAGAAGAGGATTATTTTTATTTATCAGATTATTAAAAAAAACTAAAAAAAAAAAAACTGGATCTACTGCTGGACTGGGAAACAGTTATTGGACCAGGAGCTGATGAGATAATGACACTGAGCAAAACTAAGCTGACAGAAATGTCAGAAGAAAGAGCTGTTTCAATATAAGAGAATTGACACAAAACGAACAAAGACATTTGCAAAAACAAAAAAAAATAATATGCACTAAATAAATCATAATAATATGTTATATACTGATAAGTCAGATGTCATGAGAATTTTTTTGAATAAATTTTAATCAGATATATGGTGAGCAACAAACTCATGGGCATGATGAAGAGAGGAAAGAGTTCTACTTTTCCCGAGAATTGACTGCATTGATTACAGTTGATGAAGTTCTAGAGGCAATTAAGAAAAAAAAAAGCCACATAAAGCCCAGGACCAGATGGTATGACCTCTGAATTTAAATCTTTCACAGACCTTTAACTATATCATTTCAATGGCAATGCAATGATCTTCATTTAATGCCTCAAAGAACAATTCTGTTATTGAGAGAATAGTGTCCCAAAAAATCCAGAATTATAGGCCCATATCATTTGTTGTGAATATTGATGAAAAAAATGACATCATCTATCTAGCTTAGATTAACATTATCATATTTCAATATACCTCAGCTTTTTTTTCTATGTTAAGAAATTTATACAAGAATGCATACTAAGTTTATATATAAAATCATGATGTTTCAAAAGGATTCAAATTAAAAATTAAAATTCGACTATTAGGTGTCCATTGTCTCTGTTTTGTTGTTTTTTAGAATAATTTTTTCTTCCTTTAAACAAAAAACAAAAATTTTATTTTTCTCTCTTGGGATCATGATATCTTAAAAGAGATGAATCTTCCCTCTCTCTTATAATATAATAGAGGCAGTTAAAAAGATTTGGCCATATTATATTTTTTTTTTTTTTGAAATAAAAAAGAAACTAGTTATTTTCAGGTCAGCTGCTGAGCATTGCAACTATTCTGTTATCCAAATACTGAGAGAGAAATTGCCATCCCTAGATGACACAGTAAATAGTAGAGTTAACTTAACTTACAAAAAAACTGTATCACTCAAAACTGGTCTTTACTCAATTGATGATGATATTATGCAACATACATATACATACCTTACTTCATATAAATTTGAAAAGTCACCTAGTCACCTACATGTGTATAGTGTATAGAGCAGACAGCAGACCTGTTACATGGAGTTGCAGTGCATTTATGCATTTAACTACAAACAAAAAAGATGTAATTATGAATATTAGTTTACTAATGAAATTATATATAGCCACAAATTTGGTGAAATGTACCAACACATTCTTGGATTAGATAGAAAATAGAAATAATACAATTTTTTGGCTTGAGTTGGTTATAATTGTCTCTATAGATGCTTTTTTTTTTAATTTTTTTTTTGATTTTTTAATTTCCTGTACTAAATTAAAATGATATTTAATGTATTATAGGAAATTCAAAAATCAAAAAAAAACATTTAAAACAATATTGTACATAATGTAAATAGTGTGTGAAATGTATAATGGTTAATGTAAAAGATTTCAAACTACGAAAAGTGCCAGGAAAGGAAATAACCACAATTTTATTTTATTTATTTTTTTATTTTACATTTGTTTACCAGGATAGTCCGACTGGGTGCATGTCCATTTTCAACGGAGGCCCGGGGAGAAAAGCTCCACATAGACAAAACATGCATTGAATTATACAAGAAGTTAAAAAACAAAACTCCACATAGACAAAACATAAATTGTTACACACGAAGTTAAGCAAAACCAATAGAATATATGAAAACAAAGTGATCATTTACATTATTTACATTGGATATGCAGTGTTCCCTAATAGAGAGTTCACAATTCTTTTTTTTTCAAATATAATTTTTATTGCATTTCCCTTCTATTTAAAATCAAGAATAGAATGACACAGAAAATATACATACAAGCTACTTGTAATATCAAGTTTTAGTTGTCCAAATACAATATACATTACATAGATCACCAACGTTAGGGTAACAATTATACAGAATTGTCTAAAAATCAAGCTGCACTTAATGAACTGTAAAAAAGACATTTACATAAAGATAGTGTACAACATATTGAAAATGTGACATTAAAACACTGCAACCAGATATTCTAGTCTACCTAAATAAGCATTCTGTCTTGCACTAACTATGTACAATATATACATTGATGTCACCTTAATGTTCATCTTATATGTGTTTGCCATGACCTGTACACTGTTATTGTGGGTATTTCTATAATAATTGCCTTTAGTTTCCCCTTAATTATGTAAAGTAATATTGATGGTGAAGTCCTTTGGTCATAAATCAATTTTGTCCTAGGATTTCTAAAAGCATTTTCCAATGTTTCTGATAGTAAGATGTTTTGGCTTCTTGTAATTAATTTGCTGGCTAATAAGTATTTTATAGCCATTCCTTTAAATTCTTCCCATGTGATTTTACTTCTATCTAACCAATTTTGGACTACATATGATTTGATCATTGCACACAATGTGACTATGATGTGTTTATTTTCATATGAGAAATTATCAGGGAATATATATAAAATTGCCATTTCCCACGACAGGGTAGATTTGGTGTATCCCTTTTTTTCTGACTTGGTTCTTAGCAAACACCACAGCTTGTAAACATTTTTACAGCTCCAAAAAATATGAAAGGTGTCAGCAACACTGTTTTGGCATATGGTACAATAAGGGGAGTGGGAGGGATTAATTTTGCTAAGAAAAAGTGGTGTGTGATACGCATTGTTATTGACCATAATTTGAGTATAAATTAGTTTTTTAAGGGGTGTTAATTTCAAAGTAAGTTCAATAGCATCAGATTTTTGTTCATCAGTTATCTTATTATTTTTCTCTTCCCAAAATTTGGAATATAGAATTGCATCTTAATATCTAATTTTTGTTTTTAATCTATATGTATTTGATAACATTTTAGATCTCAACAGTAGCTGGTTAATAATTTGTTGATATACCTGCATGTCTTGGTTGTCTATTTTGACATTCATAGTAATTGTGTTGATCAGGTATATTAATTGGTTGATTATGGTATTATAGCTTTTATTTACTTCAAGTTTTTGTCTAATATTGTTAACTGAAAAACTTTTGATCTGGTATAGGTCCCATACAGTGATATTTTTAATTTTTGGATACTGATTCAGGTTTAATATATTATTGTTTAATTTATTATTAGGAATAAGGTGTACTGGCTGTCCCAATACCAAAGTATCTTTAAGATTTAGGGAGGCTACCAGCTTTTGAAATATTACTGTGTTTCTTATTATGGGATGAACCTTAAAATGCTTTAAAGTCTTAGAATTTAGAAAGGGTACTGCTCTAGGGTTTAAATTGCATGAGATTAGATGATTGCAATATATTTTAATCCATAGTGGATACGATGCTTTGGTGTATGGTTCAAAATTTGCTATTTGCATAATTCGACTAGCGTTTAGTATGTTGTAGTATGTTTGGAATTCAGGTAGGCCTAGGCCCCCTTTTTGTTTGGGTAATGTTAATTTAGTGTATTTTATTCTTGTACTTTTTGGATGCCAAATAAACTTTCCTAGTAGTGTTTCAAGTTTGGGGAAGAAGTTTTTTGGTATATTTTGGTTAATAGCACTAAAATGAAAGAATAGTCTTGGAAGAATATTAATTTTAACTATGGCCACCTTAGCCAATGGAGATAGATTGAGGTTTAACCATCTCTTAGTGTCTTCAGTGATGTTAGACCAGGTTTTAAACAAGTTGTTTTTAGTCATGTCAGATTGGGGTGAGTGAACATAATACCCAGATATTTGAGATTATAATTGACTTTAACTTCAGTTTCAGAGTTCTTTATGTCCTAGAGTATTCATAGGGAATATGATGGATTTATTAGGGTTAATCGCATAATTAGATAGTTTTGAGAATTTTTCAATGGAATTTAGTATCTTATTCAAATCAGTATTAGGAAATTCAAAATAAATGTTAAGATCATCAGCAAAAGCTGTATACTTTATTGGGACTTTGGAAATATTCATAATATGGTGGTAAGTTCTTTGTGATACTTTAAGCAGCAGAGGTTCTATGTATATATTGAACAGGTAAGGTGATAGTGGGCATCCTTGCCTTGTACCATTCATTATTTGAATAGGCTTTGATTGCTTTTTATGTATAGATAGTGTTGTTGTGACATTTTTGTATAAAGCCCTAACCATGTTTATATAGCCCTCAGGAATACTAAATTTCTTGAGTATATTTAATAAAAAATCAAAATTTACTCTGTCAAAAGCTTTGGTTGCATCTACTGACAGTGCATAGCTAGGGCATTTATCATTCACTTTTAAACTAATGATTGAATCAATAGTAAGTGTGTTGTCATATATTCGTCTGTTGTTCATAAAGCCTAGTTGCTCAGAAGATATAATGTCAGGTAGAATAGGGAGTTCACATTTCTTATGGACAGACACCATTACAAGTTAGTTTGGATACAGAGCTAGGTGGCTTAGTTACATGTAATGATAATTACTGGTTATGCTATCAATTTATAGCTTAGTCAGGGTTGGTGATTGGGCATAGCCAGATCACTTTGAGATGCTATTTGAGGTTTTTTTTGAAGAGAGTTTTGGAGGATTGTAAAGTTATATAGTTTGGCAACGAGTTCCAGGTTTTGCCAACAAAGTTGGCAAACAGGGATTCATCAGCTGAGTTATTAGCTTTGTGGGTTTGGACCAGTAATTTATTGGCTGACCGAAGGGATCTTAGGTTGTTATATGACTTAATAATATTTATTAGTGAGGGGGTATCCTTGGGGTGGTACAGAACTTTGTGTGCTATTAAGAGTTGATTGAATTGTATTAAGCTGGGCATTTCCAGCCACTCTAGATGTTTCAGGTTCTGGCAGTGGTGGGTTCTATAGGTGGAGCTAGTGGCAAATCTGGCAATATGGTTGATGCTATGGGATATGTTACTTAGTCTGGTTTTGTTGAGGTTTGAGAATACAGGCGAGGCAGATAAAAGAGTAGACAGTAGTTGTGATTGGGCAATTGCAGTCCTAGCCAGTGGGGTTAGAAGTGTCTTGTTTTTATACAGTGATCCTCGCTTCTTATTGAGAGTCTGTATAGTTTTGTTGACCTGTAGGTCAAATCTGAGATTGTTGTTTATGATAACCCCTAGAAGTTTAGTGTGTTGATCCAGGGAGATAGTGGTGCCATTGTTAGATGTGACAGAGAATGGCAGTATGGCAGATCTACTAGTAGGGATGAAAAGTAGAAGTTTAGTTTTATTGGGGTTCAGTAGTAGGCATTGGTTGGTGAGCCAGTTCTCAATGGTGTTAAATGTATTTTGGGTTAAACTTTGCAGTTCGGATGGGGAGGTGGCTGAGCAGATCAAAGTGGAATCATCTGTGTATTGTATACAGGTAGCTTTAGGGATAGCAGTGTGAAGGTTGTTGATAAAAATAGAGAAGAGTAGTGGTCCAAGTATGGAACCTTGAGGGATAGAGTGTGAGAGGTAGCTGATTGGAGAGTTTGCCCTGCCATAGTACTGCCTGTTGTCTACCAGTCAAGTAGAACTGGAACCACTGGATAGCGTGCCTATTGAGGGAAATAGATTTTAAATACAGTATGAGAAGTTCACTGTTGACCATGACAAAGGCTTTTGATAGGTCAGGGAAGAGGGCAGAGTTTAGCCTGTTGTCATTTCTGTTTTGGTTTATGGCATTAGTAAAGGAGAGGAGGGCTGAGCTGGTACTGTGGTATGGCCTGAAACCATGCTTGGAGTTGGATAGTAATTTATTCTGTATAAGGTATTGCATCAGTTGCTTGTGTACACATTTCTGCATTATGTTGGCTAGTGGATAAAGAATGGCAATGGGTCTATAGTTGGATATGTCTGAGGAGCTACCACCTTTATGGAGTGAGATGACGTGAGATATTTTCCAGAGGGAGGGGATAGCATTTTCAGATAAGATTCTGTTAATAAGGATGGATATGGGATATGCAATGACATCTGCAGCTATCTGTAGGTACTCTGCAGGGAGGAGGTCACAGCGAGGGTGGTAGGTTTTAGTTTTTTTAGAAGAGTTTTGATAAACTAGTGGATATTGGTTGGAAGCTAAATTCAGTGTGATTAGTGGATAGATTAGGCATATGGTTTAAGTTTATGAATGTTAGCTGATTTGCTAGTGACTGGATTGTTTCAGTGAAAAAGTTGTTGTAGGTGCTGGCTATAGCCTCTGGGGAACTATGAGTGAGGTTAGCTGGGGTTGGAATAGTGGAATGATCTGGATGAAGTAGTTGATTTCTGTTGGGGATTATTTTGGTGTTTTTGTAAGAGATTGTGGTAGAAACTCTTTTTATCCGGTAAAATAGATATTTTTGTGTCATTCCTGAGTTGACGATATTTTAGATGGTTGAGTGGGGTTTTGTTATTCTCCAGATGTCCCAGGCTCTGTTTCTAGTTTCGATTTTAGATTTGGTCTCTTTTGTGAGCCATGGTGCTGTATTTGATCTTGATTTTATTGTACGTGCTGGAGTATGGGAATCAGGGATACTTAGGAATTTAGTGTTAAAGTGAGCTACAGCCTCTTCTAATGGTAATATTTTTAAATTGTGACCAGTCAACTGCTTGTAGTTCATTTAGGAATATTGCAGTGACAAGGTTTTTTTTCTGTTTCTAACTGTTTTATATTTGTTTTGATGAGGATTTCCTACTTTATGTTTTATAATAGAGGTTAAAAAATGGTCGGTAAGGTTGTCAGTGAGAGTGCCAGCTGTATACATTTGGGGTTGGTTATTTATTAGGATCCAGTCTAGGATACTTTCCTTGTTGGCTGGTTAATTTATTCTAGTAAGAGAGGTTATGGTCTGTTTAAATGCAGATATGTTTATGGGAGTGAGTTCAGAAGAGCAGGGGTGCCAGTCGATGTTAAAGTCCCCTAGAACTACGGTTTCTTGGGGATAGGTATAGCATAGCCAGTGCAGGATATCTTCTAGGGTATTTATGTTGTTGCCTGGCAGAATGTATCCGCAGACAATGTATAAACATTTGTGCTGGTTAATCTGTAATTTGGTTATGAGGAGTTCTGCATTATTGAATTGAGGTGGTTGAATGGTGTCTCTATTAACAGTTAGAGTATTTTTGTAAAGGACTGCTATCCCTCCTCCTTTCCTTGTGGCACAGTCTAACCAGTGGATATTATATCCTAGGGGTAGTATCTCATTATCCGTAGTACTGGGTTTTAGCCAGGTTTCCATAAGACATATTATGTCTGGGGAGTGGGTTGCTAGGACGGCGTGTAGGTTGGAATCTTATTATTAATGCTTCTAATATTTAGGTGAAATGCTAGGCTGGAACTAGTGGGAGTGAAGAGGGGTAGTCTGACTGTGGGGGTTGTGGCGGGGGGGGTCAAGATTATTGGGTGTGGGTGGGCCAGGGTTGGGACGGATGTCTCCATGTGCTGTTAGGTCATAGTGACAGGACATTCTAAGCTTTAGGAGTTTGCATATGAGTTTTATATAGTCTTTGTCTTTAGTATTGTGTTTAGTGGCTTTAAAGGGGTGATATTTTATTGAGGGTGGTATGTTAGGTCTGCTGGGGATGCCAAAGTGTTTGGTGTTATGTGTAAAGTTGTGTGTGTCTGTTTGACCATTTGGGTAGTGAATGCCATGGTCAAGTGTTTGTTCATAGGCAGTAAGAAGATAAAATCGAAAGAGTAAATGCATTAGGGTGATTAGTAATTTTTCACTTGGTTGCATTTTGTTAGGGGGACAGCCCACTTGTGATGAATGACTATGCTAACAGGATATGGAATAATGGAAGAGAAGGAAGTGGGTGAAGGGGTAGGGCAGTACAATGACTGGTGTTCAACAAGAGGGGAATGGCTAAATTTGGTTTAAATGTAGCACTAGTGGGGGTGGGTGAGAATTGGGGGCAGGGAGGGGAGCGGAGCCGGGCTAATACAAACTCCAAGTATTTCCCTGGGCTTAGTTGTTTTCTTTTTACATCAGAGTAATCTTTTTCCTGTGATTTCACTGGTTTCTAATCTTTTTTCCTGTGACTTTACTGATTTCTTCTCACAGCAAATATATGGACTAATGCAAGCTCCAGATTATACACTTGTAGAATTAATGAAGTGCTGCAGGGTATAATTTCTGGGCTAGGTGAAGGGGAACAAGGTAAACTTACTATGTTCAGGGTATATTTGTTGGGTGTAGGAAATTAGTTAATAGGGGTGTAAACTAGCAAGGTTACCAGCATGAAGGGAGCCAAATTACAGTGGGGGGCAGACTAAAGGTGCCTTTAGACCCAGGTCAGCATTACACAGTACATAGGTAGAGTGATTTGGTACTAGTACAATTTATGGTATTAACCTTATCTAAATTGCAGGTCGGACTTCAGAGACTTGTATCAGGGTAAAGTTTCTCAGGGTGATGTCCTTTCAGGCAGGAGAGTCTTAAACTGGGGTAGTTTGAGGAGGACTGCCAAGTGTAATAGCAGGCTGCCGACTAGGTCAGGGAGCACTGGATTTTTCACAAGTGATGATATTAAGCCTACATGAGATAATTTGCAACTGCATGTCGCTAGTACGTATTCGACTTATATGTTTAAATCCATTCTTTGTGCTGAGTTTTTCAGATTAAACAGAGACTGTATTGTGAAAAATGATTCTGACTTTAAGTTCTAATAATTTCCCACAATTGTTTAAACAAAGATTAAGTCAATTGCATTAGGTGAATCAAGATTATTAATTGTAGTAATGATTTCTTTATTTTTAGGACAGGTAGCATAACGTTTATTAGGTGTTATAACTGGAAAGCACTTCTGATGCACAATATAGCATTACTGTTCAAGTGGTTAATAATCTAGATAAAAAAAAATAGGCCTGTACTGTAGAAGGTCAAAGATTTGAATGGTATACCTTTACATCATCACAGAGATGCCCATAGTAGAAGTAAAATAATAAATCATTATACTTCTCTGTCAGTGTTACTAGAGTATATCAATGTAGAGAAATTAGACAAGTCGTTATTGATTCCTTACAGAGTTTGATTCTTCAATGTATGACTTAAGATTAAAAACAGAAGAAAGAGATGGATATGCAAAGTATGGAGATACCTTTTACAAGAGACTATTCATCATTTTAAAAAGTAGCTACATTGTTTATTTATGGTGACTATTTTTTGCTAAAGGTTATACAGTTGAGATTATTAGAATATTTTAGTTCATATGTAAGAGCATTTCAATGCTGCAGCTAGGCATGATCTAAGAAAGTCTATAACTAATATATACGGATGGGTCATGGCAGAGCAATAAAGGGAAAAGACAGTTATCTAGTTGATAGTGATGAACATGGAAATGATAGATGATTGTTAAATATTTAAACAGTATATATTGCAATTTAAAGTAATTTTCATTTGTAAGAATAAAGAAATAGCCTATAAAGATTTACAGGCTCAAGATGAAATATGTTAGACTAAATATATATTTAGGGGAAAGGCAATCTGATGGGCTATCACACTTTTAGTACACTGATAGAATGTTACTATTAGAATTACAAATTGATGCAAATGAATACTTCATTTATTAAGTAAAAACACTTCTACTTGTTTTCTAATGAATAAATAAAGACGGAAAAATGCAATTAAACAAACTGTGCTAGGCTTAGGTATATAAACTTATCAATAGTTCTAACTATCAGGTCAAATTTCAAGTGTTATAGACAACAGAAATTACATTTTTTACACTGAAATGTATATTTTTGTTGGTTGTGTTTTAGTTGCAATGTATTTTTAATGACATTAAATAAATTGCCGATTGCTTAGAAAAATGCCTGGTAATTATTTGAAAAACACATGCAAAATATTAACTTTGCATGTTTATTTTTTTATTTATTTATTCAGACTTGTTTACAGAGCACTGACCCAAACTGATCAATTCCAGACCTAGCCTTTGTGCAAGAACACAAAAATGGAAATGCAAGTAAGTAAAAAAAGCAATGCTGGGTGGAGGCCTGTGAATCCTGCATTTTTAAATGTCTTGTTGAGGGTCACACAGTATACAAATAGAGATAACAGACAAAATCAAACCAGCAGTACATGAAGAAGCTTATTAGTAGCTCAGTGATTTAGTTCTCTGCCCCTAAATGCCAGACTTCACATCAAACATAATTTTTTTTGCTAGTGCATTGATTAATTTTTATGGTTTTCTATCACATAGTCGAACCTTTACAAGTTCGAACCTCATATGGTCGAGACCATAAGTTTGAATTTGTAAACGTTCAAGCTCTTCAATGGAAATCTCCATAAGCAGAGGTTTCCATTTTGTTCAATGGGGTACGATCTCTGAGTTGGTATATTTAAGTAGCGGGGGTGTGTGGGGGGTGCAGGGGGCTTGACCCCTGCTTAAAACAGTTTATTTTGTTTTCCATTGTTTTGTTTTTTTTTATCTTGTAACTTCGAACGTAATGGTTCGAACATTACGTGTTTGAAGTTGTAAGACTTCAACTATGTGATATAGACCCATCATCTATTATACCATGAAAGTTTACTGTATTGTTTTTTTGCACTTCTTAAGTTAAAAGTTACATGTTCAAACTGCTCAATGACTGCTGTTCCGCACTGAAATATATTATATCTAATGTTTCTTAGTATTAGGCATATTTGTGTGTTTCCTTAACCCTTGAGCTCCAAACTAGTTATTTAACATTAAGAGGGTGAAAGTCTGCACTCTTGTGACAGGAGTGGGACTGATTTCATCTATCTGAGCTGGGAATTGCTGGTGGAAAGATCACTGTTTGCTTGCCTCATTGACCTTAGGGCATAGTTAGTGTAAAACTTGATTTTTTTCTGAACATATATAAGCCTTGTATTTATGCAAAGCTATCTTCATGCAAAGGTGATTACTGGTGCCTTGTATATATGAAATCACCAGAACGTGAAATTTCACTATAAAAAACACCTTGGAACTTTAACTCAGTCTCACATTATAGTCTGCGTGGTGAACAGCATTTATGCATTTTGTTAGAACTGTTTAAGTCTACCATACCTTATTATAGCATCCAGGACTATCACTTCCCAGAGAGAATCTGGTGTTGGCATTGGGCAACATTGCTAGTTAGGTTAGTTGAAGAACATTGCTAGTTAGGTTAGTTGAAGAACATTGCTAGTTAGGTTAGTTGAAGACAGTACCAAGTAAGCACCCTTCCATCTTCTAGTTACAAACACACTCTACTCCTGTCCCTTGCAAGTACACATTATGACCTGCAACCATGGATGGGCACTTTACAGAGATATCTCTGCATTCAGATTGGTAAACGTGGGCATTCTCAGGCAATGTAACAATACCTTTATGTACATTGACAACTACTTAATTCTTGAACAGTTAAATAGAGTATGTGAGAGATGTAGTTGCACTTTAACACTGGAGGCTAATCTGTCACATACAGACACAAAAAGAACAAATAGGCTGCCAGCAACTCAAACACAACAGTAACCACACCCTCAAAGGACCACACACACAGACCCACATAAGTGGAGGTGCTCATATATAACTTACCCAAACCTCAAAAGACTCTCAGTTGCAGTCCTCAGGAACTCCTCATGCATACAAACAAGACAGTTCCCATCACAAAAGACAAAGCCATATCTCATTGTGTCTCTACTACCTATTCCATAAAGTGAAATACTCAATAACCTAAAATTCTGGTCATAGGAGACTTCATTGTTATACACACTGATGTCCATCTTACCAGACTGGATAAGGGAAAGGTTAGTTGCCTGTCATGGGCCAGGATCCACCAGATCAAGCAAGCACTCATGTCACTTACATCTAAGTAACAGTATGACTCAGTCATAATCCATGTGGGAATGAATGAACTGAGATGTCCCTTCTTAGACTATGAGAAGAGAGACATGATTGAACTCTCAGAATTTGTGTCACAGGAAGGTATGAATCTGGCACTGAGTGGCACTCTACAATATCCAAAGATGATGCCACAATACCAGCAGAAAAAGAATGACTTTAACAATTGGCTTAGCTACTGGTGTCACTACAGTACTTTTCAGCCTGGGAAGACATGGTGGACAGGCCTTGCTACTTTGTTAGGGATAATCTTCACCTGTCACCTCTATCCTTTTGTATATTGGCCAAAACATTATATACATCTATAGTGCTTTTTTTAGGGAACTGCTGAAAAGGCAAACCTTTCAATATAACTTAAGTTACTTAGAACAAGTTAAAGGTGCTACTGCCCAAATATAGGGGTCTCAACAGAAACTTTGCTGCACTCCTAGAAGCTCTCCTCACCCTGAAGAATGCTGACAACTGCACAGTTATTGAAACATGGTTCAAAGCTTTTGAAAACACTCTGGCAGTACATGGCTATAATGCCTTTTGTACATTCCATTCACCCACCGAACATGAAAGAGCAAAGGTTGGAGGTGTATATATCTACATAAAGGATAAAGACACCTCAATGCTGGTCAAACAATATGACATACTTGAGCTAATCCATGTCCAACTAACCATGGGAAAATACATTATTATATTTTTGCTAGCTACAGGTCCCCCACCATGAACCAGGAAACCTATACATCATACCTGAAGTTACTAGAAACACTCCCCATCCAGCCCAGTACCACACTCGTGGGTTATGTTAATTATCTCTCCATTATTTGCGAGGCATACATGACCACTTACATGCAGGCATAAAGATTTCTTGACTCTGTAAATTTAAATGTCCTGGAGCAGCTTGTCTGCATTCCCACTAGAGGAACAAATAACCTACATCTGCTACTGAATAGTGCACAGGTTAGTATCACAAATGTATGAGAGCACTGCATCCCCCTAGTGTGATATCTTCACTGGTAAGATCAGATCACAAAGCAGTCTTCCTTGAAATAAAGGTAAAACTAGTCCTCCTCCTAACCCCAAAAACTTTAAGAACTTGGCTAAGGTAAAGTACTCCCTATTAGGGGATAGCATAGCTCCCCCAAATCTAGACAGCATAGAAATATATGCAGAGGCATACACAAAAGCCCTGTATGACCATATAAATAACTGCTTAGAAAAAGCAGTATCAGACCAAATTAATCCTAGGTTAAACTACAAAAACAAGCCACCCCAGTGGACTTAACGTATTAATAGGCTGTATAACAAAAGAAAGAAAATCTGCTCAAGAAGTAAGAGAAACTGTGCACAACAGAGCAAAAAGACCATCACTGGTCTAAACAAGTGAATCAGGGAACTGGTTGAGTCTCTTAAAGCAGATTTTGAGGTAAAAATAATCTCCAAAGCTAAGGATAACCATAGGCATTTTTCATTTATGTCTGCAGTTTTAAGGACAACACCCAACAATGTGCAGAATTAGTTGTAGATGGCATCGCCTCTACTCATCCAGAAAATATAGTAAATTTGCTGGTCGACAAATTCAGCTCAAATTTCACCTCCCCATCACACACAGTTCTCCTCCAAGAAATACCCTGCTCTACTCCACCACCAATTACCACCAAAGAATAGGTTGCCACTGTGGTCTCTGAAGCTGAAAACATGGCTTCAATAAGGCCTGATGCTATATCAGGTTGCTTCTTAAACAGATTAAATCAGGACTTATCAAGCCCAATGGCACCCCTATTTAACCACAGCCTCCAGGCTGGCTTTGTCCTGATAGAGTGGAGGACAGCCATAGTCATCCCTCTACATAAAGGAGGAAAATCTACTGACCTGGGAAACTACTGACCCATAAGATTGACTAGGTTTATATATAAGGCCATGGAAAGAATAATCATGGACCTAATAAATAATTACACAGGAAAGCTCCAGACACTTGACCCAAGGATACCCACACCTCCAGGTTGGTGGCAACGCACGAAGCTTCGGAAACCATCCAGGTGCAACTAACCATAGGCAAAACTGCTCTACAAATTGTAGCATGCTACAGGCCACCCTCTCAAACTCAGGAACCCCACACAGCCTTCCTGAAGACACTGGAGGGTATAAATGTATCTCCAAACACCATCATATTGGGTGACTTCAACTACCTGAATATAGACTGGGAACATTACTCAAGCCCTAACTTTCTAGCCCAACGGTTCCTGGAGTTCATAAATTCAAATGCCATGGAACAGCTAGTCACTGTTCCCACAAGAGGAGAAAATATACTAGATCTCATTGTCACAAACATGGGGACAAAATGCTCCACACCGAAGTATATCCCTCATTGGTGAGATCTGATCATAAACTAATCTCACTGGAAATCCACATCCCGCCCCACCCCAAACAAAAGACCATAGTGAAGAACTTCTCTAAAGCAAACTTCACACTACTCAAGACTGGTGTGGTATCCTTCAAGGCCCCTGAGCCAGAGGAAACCACAACCCAAGCTGTGGAAGCCCTTACAAATGCCTTCTATGAACACCTCCAGGACTGCATGGATCAGGCAATCCCAAATAAAACCAAGACTCTTTCCACAAAGGGCAAACGTCCAGTCTGGTGGACCCCAGCCATTAACAAACTTTACAATAAGAGGAGAAAGCTATTACATGATAGAACAAAATCCAGGGTTTTATGTAAATCCCTTGAGCGTGAAATTTCACTATAAAAACACCTTGGAACTTTAACTCAGTCTCGCATTATAGTCTGGCTGGTAGAACAGCATTTATGCATTTTGTTAGAACTGTTTAAGTCTACCATACCTTATTATAGCATCCAGGACTATCACTTCCCAGAGAGAATCTGAGTGTTGGCATTTACAGGCAACATTGCTAGTTAGGTTAGTTGAAGGAACATTGCTAGTTAGGTTAGTAGTTGAAGAACATTGCTAGTTAGGTTAGTTGAAGAACCTTGAAGTACCAAGTAAGCACCCTTCCATCTTCTAGTTACAAACACACTCTACTCCTGTCCTTGCAAGTACACATTATACGATACTCTGCAACCATGGATGGGCACTTTACAGAGATATCTCTGCATTCAGATTGCAAGCGTATGGATTAGGCATTCTCTCCAGGCAATGTAACAATACCTTTATGTACATTGACAACTACTTAATTCTTGAACAGTTAAATACAGTATGTGAGAGATGTAGTTACACTTTAACACTGGAGAGCTAAATCTGTCACATACAGACACAAAAAGAACAAATAGGCTGCCAGCAACTCAAACACAACAGTAACCACACCCTCAAAGGGCCACACACACAGACCCACATAAGTGGAGGTGCTCACATATAACTTACCCAAACCTCAAAAGACTCTCAGTTGCAGTCCTCAGGAACTCCTCATGCATACAAACAAGACAGTTCCCATCACAAAAGATAAAGCCATATCTCATTGTGTCTCTACTACCAATTCCATAAAGTGAAACACTCAATAACCTAAAATTCTGGTAATAGGAGACTTCATTGTTATACACACTGATGTCCATCTTACCAGACTGGATAAGGGAATGGTTACAGTTAGTTGCCTGTCATGGGCCAGGATCCACCAGATCAAGCAAGCACTCAGGTCACTTACATCTAAGTAACAGTATGACTCAGTCATAATCCATGTGGGAATGAATGAACTGAGATGTCCCTTCTTAGACTATGAGAAGAGAGACATGATTGAACTCTCAGAATTTGTGTCACAGGAAGGTATGGTCCCCTGGCACTGGTGGCACTCTACAATATCCAAGGATGATGCCACAATACCAGCAGAAAAAGAATGACTTTAACAATTAGCTTAGCTACTGGTGTCACACTACAGTACTTTTCTCTAGCCCTGGGAAGACATGGTGGACAGGCCTTGCTACTTTGTTGGGGATAATCTTCACCTGTCACCTCTATCCTTTGTATATTGGCCAAAATATATATACATCTATAGTGCTTTTTTTGGGGTGCTGAAAGGCAAACCTTTCAATATAACTTAAGTTACTTAGAACAAGTTAAAAGGTGCTACTGCCCAAATATAGAGGTCTCAACAGAAACTTTGCTGCACTCCTAGAAGCTTCCCTCTCACTCACCTGAAGAATGCTGACAACTGCACAGTTATTAAAACATGGTCTCATTAAAGCTTTTGGAAAACACTCTGGCGATACATGGCTATAATGCCTTTTGCACACATTCCATTCACCCACTGAACATGAAAGAGGTTAAAAGGTTGGAGGTGTATATATCTACATAAAGGATATAACCACACCTCAATACTTTGGTCAAACAATATGACATACTTGAGCTAATTCATGTCCAACTAACCATTAGGAAAAATACATTATTATATTTTTTGCTAGCTACAGGTCCCCACCATGGCGAACCAGGAAACCTTTATATCATACCTGAAGTTACTAGAAACACTCCCCATCCAGCCCAGTACCATACCTCGTGGTTATAGTGGGCATCATTCTCCATTATTTGGGAGGCATACATGACCACTTAAGGCGCATACAGGCATAAAAGATTTCTTGACTCTGTAAATTCAAAATGTCCTGGAGCAGCTTGTCTGCATTCCCACTAGAGGAACAAATAACCTTACATCTGCTGCTGAATAGTGCACAGGTTAGTATCACAAATGTATGGAGAGCACTGCATCCCCTCTCTCTAGTGTGATATCTTCACTGGTAAGATCAGATCACAAAGCAGTCTTCCTTGAAATAAAGAGTAAAACTAGTCCTCCTCCTAACCCCAAAAAAAACTTTAAGAACTTGGCTAAGGTAAAAGTACCCTATTAGGGGATAAAGCATAGCTCCCCAAATCTAGACAGCATAGAAATATATGCAGAGGCATACACAAAAGCCCTTGTATGTCCATATAAATAATCAAGCTTAGAAAAAAGCAGTATCAGACCAAAACTAATCCCAGGTTAAACTACAAAACAAACCACCTGATGGATTCTTAACGTATTAATAGGCTGTATAACAAAAGAAAGCGGCAATCTACTCAAGAAGTAAGAGAAAAGCTACAACATGCACAACAGAGCAAAAAGACCATCACTGGTCTAAACAAGTGAATCAGGGAACTGGTTGAGTCTCTTAAAGCAGATTTTGAGAGTGAAAGGGCCGAATCTCCAAAGCTAAGGATAACTATAGGCATTTTCATTTATGTCTGCAGTTTTAAGGACAACACCCAACAATGTGCAGAATTGGTTGTAGATGGCATGCATCGCTACTATCCAGAAAATATAGTAAATTTGCTGAATTCGACAGAATTCAGCTCAAATTTCACCTCCATCACTGCCAGTTCTCCTCCAAGAAATAATACCCTGCTCTACTTCCACCACCAATTACCACCAAAGAATAGGTTGCCACTGTGGTCTCTGAAGCTGAAAACATGGCTTCAATAAGGCCTGATGCTATATCAGGTTGCTAACCCGGCAGATTAAATCAGGACTATCATTGCCTAATGGCACCTGCCTATTTAACCACAGCCTCCAGGCTGGCTTTGTCCTGATAGAGTGGAGGACAGCCATAGTCATCCCTCTACATAAAGGAGGAAAATCTACTGACCTGGGAAACTACTGACCCATAAGATTAACTAGGTTTATATATAAGGCCATGGAAAGAATAATCATGGACCTGATAAATAATTACACAGGAAAGCTCCAGACACTTGACCCAACCCAATTTAGCTTTGTTGAGGGCAGGCCATGCCTACTTAAGCTGGTGTCCTTCTTTGAGAAAGCCTCTAAGGCCACAGGTGAGGGTAAAACAGTACAATAAGTTGTGCATATTGAAGAACTTCCTCACCAATGTGGACACATGGCAGTCAAAGTTCAGGCTACTATCTGTGTACCTAGAGCTCTCTCTTCTGGGTCTACTCTTAGGGATGTGCTATTGATGTTACAATTTGCTGGAGTATTTGACTTCCCAAGGGGTATGATAATGCACTTTTTGCAACATGTAACAAAATAACTATATGACAAAAATATGGTGAAAAATGTGTATATAATGGTGGGAGGATGGCATAATGGTTAAGGTGTTTACCTTACAGAGACAAGGTGCAAGGTTTGATTCTCACATGGGATAATTGGTTAGGCTTGAAATGGCCCACAAGGGTAGTTAGCCTAGTACTAACCTATGAACCTATAATGCCTACCTCAATCTGTACAAGGCATTTGACACAATTCCCCACTCTGATATTATAAATAAACTCACAAAACTGAGCATAAATCAATACATCACCAGATGGATAGCCATTTAGCTCACAGACAGGACATGTGATTACAATAGGGAATCCAGATCCAGCAAGAGGCCAATTACTACTGCTCTGCCACAGAAATCAATGCTTGGACCATGCTTGTTTGGAATATGCATCTTTGACATCAAGGCTAATGTAGAACACCTCTGAATGACAATGTTTTTGATGACTGCAACTTGTGGGCAATCACTGAATCCCCCAATGATGTAGATAGCCTCAGGAGGGTATAGATCAGACAAATCACTTGTACCAGAACCATGGACTGAAACTAAATGCAAAAAGTGCATTATCATACCCCTTGGGAAGTCAAATACTCCAGCAAATTGTAACATCAATAGCACACCCCTATGAGTAGACCCAGAAGAGAGAGATCTAGGTACACAGATAGTAGCCTGAACTTTGACTGCCATCTGTCCACAGGGGTGAGGAAGTTCTTCAATATGCACAACTTATAAGTAAAGGTATGGCATCCAGATCCAAGGAAATTATAGCCCCCCCCCCCCCTGTACTCAGCCATTATTAGACCAATAATCAAGTAGAATGTGCCATTTTATATGTACCTGACTAGGCATTTACAGCAGCTGGAGTGACCTCAGAAGTTCCTCACAAAGAAAATCAGAGTGTAAACAACATGTCCTATGCAGATAGACTAAAAGACCTAGCCTTTTAATCTGTCTCCCAGTAACTATTAAGGGGTGACCTATTCCTGCCAACAAAACACTGATACCTGCATGAATGGCAAGGGCACGGCTGTACCACATGAACCAAACAACAGCAAAAAGCCAGCACTCCAGTGTAGCCTCCAACAAAATGTATTTATTCCATCATTCCTCCATGGAAAAAAGCCCGAGTGGGGTCATACCAGTTTCAGCAAACACCTTCTTCAGTGACCACACCACAAAAATAATACATGGAAGACACTAATTACACACATAAATTTATACCCAATGCTGCATGGATAAAATATATATTACACAACTATATTTCAAAAAATCAACATGTAACAAAATAACTATATGACAGAAATACGGTGAAAAATGTGTATATAATGAACTATTTGCAAATAATTAAAATTGTTCATTCAACCCAGGTGAGAATAAGGCTCCCAATTTGACAATCTACATTTTTTCTTTGTTGGTTAATAACTCATGCAATGCATGGACATCTGAATTCTTAAACTTAATAAGATCAATGACCATAAAGCTGAAAACCCCAGTGGGATGTTTGAGTATATGCTTGTATAAAGAACTCAAAACTTTTTTATTTTTCCTATCACTTAGATGTTCCCCAATCCTTAATTTGAAGGGCCGGGAAGTCTATCCCACATAAAATGCCCGGTAGCTGCATTGGGCTAAATAAATATAATTATTTTGTTACATGCTGATTTTTTGAAATATACTTGTGTAATATATTTTTATCCATTAGAGGGCGATACAACATTGGGTATAAATTAATGTGTGTAATTAGTGTCTTCCATGTATTATTTTTGTAGTGTGGTCACTGAAGAAGGCATTTGCCAAAACCGGTATGACCCCACTGGGGCTTTTTTCCATGGAGGAATGATGGAATAAATACATTTTGTTGGAGGCTACACTGGACTGCTGGATTTATTTTGCTGTTGTGACCTATTCCTGACCTACAAAACACTTGCAAATCCAGCCCTGATGGAACTGATACAGATCTGTAAGTCAAACATCATGAGGGTCACCCAATCTAGGAATCCAAATATAGTCATATATTCAAAACAAAACATGGGGGAGAGACAGGTTTGTGTGCTCAAAGATTCCCTTCTTTAGAAAAGGCTTCCCATTCTCTTTAAGCAGAGCCCTTCCCTGGCTCTTTTCTAACACAGAGTTATGTGGATGGGGAAATCATAAATTCACTCCTAGGGTAGTGCCTATGAGGCTTATGGGCAGGTACAATCTGTAAGATATTCAAAGCATAGGCACAAACCCATGCCATCCTCTTGATCCTAGGGGTCATATATTGGGTAAAATTGGATTATATTGGCTAGGCTTGTAAGGGCACTTAAGCTGTTAGCCTAGGAATCTCCTATGAACCTATGAATCTATGAATAGTTAATGTGAAGAATATTTTTCTATGTGTTGGTCATGATGATATAATTTTTCAATGGACTAAAGTATTTCCTTGGTTATTTTTAAAATGACATTGATAATAAAATGTCATTTCTATATCTCATGAAATACTTCTAAAGCAAGTAGTAAAAGTGCAGGAGAACTGCATTTAGCAATTTGAAAACCTGTCTAAAAATAGATCAGAAATCCAGAATGGTGTCCTGTCACACTGTCACTCACAACTATATATTTATTATTATTATTATTTTTTTTTTGGTGACTCCTAGACACACATTACAGCTACTATTTTTTAGGACTTGTCTGCTGCTTTTATCTTGATACGGACACGTGCATATGCACATGTGACACACCCTTGATATGTCCATCATATATCGTACTGGTACATTTGTATTTTGATGTTTTAATTCCAGCTTGTACCTTGAAATGCTTTTGGGCTGTCTGGATATGCAGGAGCCATGCATACAATGCCATGAAACTACATCTGCTTTTTGT